>NW_026892055.1:0-21373 GCF_015708825.2 Lethenteron reissneri
GAGAGAGACACGGGTGGAGAGAGACACGGGGAGAGACACGGGTGGAGAGAGAGACACGGAGACACGGGTGGAGAGAGAGACACGGGTGGAGAGAGAGACACGGGTGAGACAGACACGGGTGGAGAGACACGGGTGGAGAGAGAGACACGGGTGGAGAGACACGGGTGGAGAGACACGGGTGGAGAGAGAGACACGGGGAGAGAGACACGGGGGAGACACGGGGGAGAGAGACACGGGTGGAGAGACACGGGGAGAGAGACACGGAGACACGGGGGAGAGAGAGACAGGTGGAGAGAGACAGGGGAGAGAGACACGGGTGGAGAGAGAGACACGGAACGGGTGGAGAGAGAGACAGGTGGAGAGAGAGACACGGGGAGAGAGACAGGGTGGAGAGAGAGACACGGAGACACGGGCGAGGTAGGGAGACACGGGTGAGACACGGGGACAGGGGGAGACACGGGGACACGGGGGGGGGGGCAGAGGCGGAGACACGCGGAGCCTCTGGCGGCTCCACTCGTAGTTTATTCGGGTTCAAATAGTACAGAGCAGTGTAAATCACAACACTGATAAGTCTAGGGCAGTGTAAACCATAACACTGATAAGCATCACGCGTTAGCTCTTGTAGCAACATCAACATCACCAACATCATCATCAACATCACCAACATCTTCATCATCAATATCAACATCATCAATATCAACATCACCATCATCACCAACATCCTCATCATCACATCATCATCATCACCACCACGAGGGGTGAAGGAGGGGGGCGAGGGGGGAGGGGGCGGAGGGCAGGAAGTGGAAGAGCAAGTCGTGGGGCGAGGGGGGGGGCGAGGGGCGAGGGGGGCGGGGCGAGGGGCGAGGGGGGCGGGCGAGGGGCGAGGGGGGCGGGGCGAGGGGCGAGGGGGGCGGGGCGAGGGCGAGGGGCGAGGGGTGAGGGGGGGGGGCGAGGGCGAGGGGGGCGGGGCGAGGGGGGCGGGGCGAGGGGCGAGGGGGGGCGGGGCGAGGGGGGCGGGGCGAGGGGCGAGGAGGGGGGCGGGGCGAGGGGGGCGGGGCGAGGGTGAGGGGGGCGGGGCGAGGGGCGAGGGGGGCGGGGCGGGGGCGAGGGGGGCGGGGCGCGGGGTGAGGGGGGGGGGCGAGGGGCGAGGGGGGCGGGGCGAGGGCGATGGGGGGCGGGGCGAGGGGCGAGGGGGGCGGGCGAGGGTGAGGGGGCGGGTTTGAGGGTGAACTCAAGTGACCCGACAGACGTTGAGCGCAATTCTTGTTTATTTCGGTAAAGTCGCGTAGATAGGGAACACAATATTAATAATAAAAATAATAAAATATAAAAATTTAATAAATACAAAAAAATAAAATAACAATAAATAAATAATACCCCCGTTGACAGGAAGAGGGAAATAAATCCCCTCCCCCACAATTTGGCGCCCTTTGCACGACGCGACTCGGTGAGCAGCTCAGTTCAAACGGCGTGAACACGCGGGACGCATCGTGGGTGGTGATCACCACCAACATCAACAACATCATCACACCACCATCACCACCAACACCACCACCATCATCACCATCAACACCACCATCATCACCATCAACACCACCATCATCACCACCACGATCACCACCACCACCATCACCACCATGACCCCCCCTCCTCCTGCCCGGCCCCACCCTCCCCTCTCGTCGTCTCCCGTAGCTCGAGCCGGCGGCGGCTACGAGCAGCAGCAGCAGCAGGAGCAGCATCATCATCAGCAGCATCATCAGCAGCAGCAGCAGGAGCATCATCATCAGCAGCAGGAGCAGCAGCAGGAGCATCATCAGCAGCATCAGCAGCATCATCAGCAGTATCATCATCAGCAGCATCATCATCAGCAGTATCATCAGCATCATCATCAGCAGTATCATCAGCAGCAGTATCATCAGCATCATCATCAGCAGCATCATCATCAGCATCATCATCAGTGAGCATCATCAGCATCATCAGCAGCATCATCATCAGCATCATCATCAGCAGAATCATCATCAGCATCATCAGCAGCAGCATCATGCCCACGTGGACGCTGTGCTTGGGCAGCAGGACGAGCTTGATCTCCATGGCCGGCATCCGCTACGAGGGCACCCTGAGCGGGGTCAACTCGGACGACTGCACCGTCGCCTTGGCCAAAGGTCACGGGAGGGTCACGGGTCAAAGGGGGTGAGGGCTTAAACAGCAGGACGGCTGCTTGTGTTGTAGCCGAAACGTCGTGAGAATTATTTTATTATGTTTTATTTTATTATTTTATTACTTCCCTTCTACGTGATGACTTTACCGAAAGAACCAAGAAGATGAATCCCTGCAGTCACGAAGCTTTAAATCGAAAAAAAATCAGTGACTGCTTTAGTGTTAAAATACGGTGCTGTATTTTTAGGATGTGTGTTTACAATATCATTTTACGTAGATATCCCACATTCACTTAAATTTTTTCTTCCGCAAGTTTTTATTGAAAATGCAACAATATTTGACATCATCTCAAAAACCCGACGTGATGGACAAAAACCGACGCCAGGGTTGGGATGAAAAGCGCGACCTCCGATAGACACCAGCGCTGAGGTGGTTCACTTCTCACCACCGTGGCGCCCACACACCCACCACCAACCACGGCACCGTTAGCGGCGTTAGCGTCGTCTTTGTGCGTGCGCAGTGCGTGTGTGCGGCACGGACGGTCGCCCCGCCGAGCGCGCCGTCGCCCCTCGCGAGGAGATCTACGACTACATCATCTTCCGTGCCAGCGAGATCAAGGACCTGGCGGCGTTGGGGTGCCCGCTCTCCGCTCTGCACCCACACCTGGCCCGTCGTGCAGGTGAGAGGGGGGCAGCCGTTCTCTTCGCCGCCCAAAACTGGTTGGTCTACTTTAGCGGGCAGGATCCCACCGAGATATTTAACTCTGATCATTGGTGTTTACCCTGTAATTGGCAACCAAAACTGACACTTTTTTTTACGAGGAGTCGTGTTTGCATTGACCGCAATACCTGCAGTAGGAATGCAAAACAAAAACACCCAACTCTGATAATGATTCGAGATTTGAAGCTTTGGTGACTGTAAAAAATACAATTTAAATTAATAAAAGTAAAATAAAAAAACTTTTTATTTTACTTTTATTTAATTCTGATAATATATGCACTGTCCTTGAAGTTGATTGGTCCATACCCGAGACAGCTTTCCTTAGAGCCTAGTCTCACATGGAGTTGGTCCAGATGACGACAAAGGCGCACCAACTCAAAGACAATGCACCATCAGAGTATGAGAGCTCGGGGTAAAGCATTTACACCATTGGAACCTCATTTGCCAGTAGAAAAATATGATAATTGGTTTTTTTACCCTTCTATCTGGCAACAAAACTGACACCTTTTTTTACAAGGCGTCATGTTTGCATAGACCACAATACCTGCAGTTGGAATGCAAACAAAACATAACTCTGATAATGTGCACTGTCCTTGAAGTTGATTGGTCCACACCCGAGACAGCTTTCCTTAGAGGCCAGTCTCACATGGTGTTGGACCAGATGACGCCAAAAGGCGCACAACTCAAAACATGACTCCTTGTAAAAAAGGTGTCAGTTGTGTTGCCAGATAAAAGGATAAAAAAACCACTTATCATATTTGTTGTTACTGGACACGCTACGATTGATCCCGTCGCTGCGTGACCACCCACCCTCGCCCCCGTCCAGTCCTCCTCGTCACGGGGCGCCCCGCCCCCTGCGGGACACGCAGCGCGGAGCCCGCCGGCTCGTGCGGGACACGGCGGACGGGCGGCGGCCCTGCACACGGAGGAGCCACAGGTAGGGCGGCGCTGGTAACGCTGGGGATGCAAAGGTGGCCGGGGCGTTTGTACCGCCTGCCCGCCCGCCCCCCTCTTGCAGCCAGCCGCCTTTGCAGGTGCTCGCTAACGGAGCTTATCCTGACGTCGTACGGAAATCCGATGTTTTTTTTTATTTAAATCCTTTATATTAAGTTCACTTGCTTGCGCGCTTAGGACGTGCAAATCTTTCGGTCATTTTTTTAACCCACTTCCCGTGATGCAATCGAGCTGATATTTTGCACACAGACTCGTTGTGCGTGACAATTTATGTTCGTGAAAAAAAAAATTCCTAAATTTTACACTTTTTAGGTAAATTTTTTTTATATTTAATTACCAATTTCTTAATGCTGCCACGCAATCATCTGACCCATAGGTGGCAGCCATCTCAAGCCAGAGGACGAGAGGACTCTAGCCGCCACGCATATAAAGGATTTATAGTGAAAAACTTAGTTTTTACGGGTTATACTTGTTTAAATCCTTTATATTAAGTTAGCTTGCTTGCTTGCGCGCTTACGACCATGCAAAATTTTCGGTCGTTTTTTAACCCACTTCCCATGATCCGATCGAGCTGACATTTTGCACACAGACTCGTTGTGTGTGACAATTAATGTTCGTAAAAAAAAATTCATATTTAATTTAAAATACCAATGTGATAAAAATGAAACTCTTACTCAAGAAAAACAGAAATGAATAATAAAATAAAACCGATGCCACGCATATAAAGGATTTATAGTGAAAAAACACATGCACACACACACACGCGCACACACGCACTCACACACACTCACACACACGCACACACGCACACACGCACACACGCACACACTCACACACTCACACACTCACACGCTCACACGCACACACACTCACACACACACTCACGCACACACTCACGCACACACTCACTCACGCACACACGCACACTCACACACGCACACACTCACTCACGCACACACGCACACTCACACACCACTCACACACACACTCACACACACTCACACACACTCACACACACACTCACACACACTCACACACACCACACACTCACACACTCACTCACACACACTCACACACACTCACACACACACTCACACTCACGCACACACACTCACACACACTCACACACACACTCACACACACTCACCCACACACTCACACGCAGCTGCACTATCTCCTACAGCCGCGAGGAAGAGCGCCACGGTGGAGCGGGGGGTGCAGACGTCCCCCCAGCGTCAGCAGCGACGGTGTCAGAGCACGAAGCGGATGCCGCCCAGACTCCCCGTGGGGCCCCGGAGCCGTGCGTTGAGTTGGACGCGGAGTTTGACTTTGCGAGCGCCAACGCTCGGCTGGACGTGCGGCGCTGGATAGGGAGTTCCGGGGCAGGGAGGCCAAGCGGAGAGAGAAGGTGGGGCACTCACTCACACGCTGCCGCCACCCAACACACTCACTTCCTCCGCTGCTGTATCGGCAAAATAGAAATCTTGTCACTCAATTTTGACCACACTTCCCAATGTGGTACGACTGCAAACTTGTCATCATCACGGTGGCTATGAGATGTTAACTACCTCGCCTGGTGTGCAGGAGGGCGTGGGTTTGATCCCAACCCTGACGATGCCTGCTGCTGTATATTTGGAGTTTGTGTGTTTCTCTCATCATTCATCATCATCACGGTGGCTAGGAGATGTTGACTAACAAATTACTTAAAACGTGGAATACCTTATGCCAGGAAAAGTGTGTTGACCATCTTCTTGGTTCTTTCGGTAAAGTCATCACGTAGAAGGGAAATAAAATAATTCTCACGACCGTTTCGGCCACAACGCATGCAGCCGTCCTCAGGCCGAAGACCAGGTTTGTCGAGGAGACAGCGCCTGAATGTGTGTTGACCAGTGGAAGTCTGGGTGGGTGGGGGGGCGGATCTTTGTGTGTTAATTGTCCAGGCGACCCCCTCACTTCTGCTGTTGCGTCTCCCCTGTGCAGCGGACAAGCTGAGGGGTCCACGCCGAGCTCCCCCGTCTTCCTGGACGGCTGCTTCTACGACAAAACCAGGAGCTTCTTTGACAACATTTCAAGTAACGGCCGTCTCTGCCGCTCGCTCGTGGTGGTGTGTGTGTTCTTGTTGGATCTCCTCGCCTTCAAGTGCAACGCCTGCTGGGGGAGGCGATGGGGGAGGCGGGCAGTACCAGCAAGCGGGCTCCGTCTCCGTCTGTGCGGAGATGGTGTTGCTGTCCCCCCCCACCCCCCACCTCGTGTATAGAAACTCACAAACGGAGTTGGCCTACCATCCCAATTATAGGATGACAGAGCTTGGGCAAATTGTTTGTGCCGTTCCTGGCACATCTGGAAAGTTTGGGCGTCGCAAAAATGCGCGACGTTAACTTGAATCGGCGCGCCAAAACAAATGCACGCCGCAGTGAATTGCGTAGTTGCACTTGATTCGGAAAAAATCCAGCCCCGAGAATAAGAGAAGGACTGCAACTGTTTGACTGGGCACCAGACGAACATTTGTCTAGACGCAGGATGGCGTGGAGCCGTGCAGGGACCTCTCTGATGTCGGTTTAGACCATTGGAATATCATTTGTCAGCAGTAGCAGAATATGATCATTGTTTTTTTACCCTTCTATCTGTCAACAACAACTGACACCTTTTTTTTACGAGGAGTCGTGTTGCATTGACCACAATACCTGCGGTCAGAATGCTAATATATGCACTGTCCTTGAAGTTGATTGGTCCATACACGAGACAGCTTTCCTTAGAGCCTAGTCTCACATGGGTGGAACAGGATGACGCATCTACGGCTGCAGGTATTGTGGTCTATGCAAACATGACTCCTTGTAATAAAGGTGTCAGTTTTGTTGCCAGATAAAAGGGTAAAAAAAACAATTATAATATTTTTTGCTGGCAAATGAGGTTCCAATGGTAGCCGTTTGCGACCCTGGTGCGGCCGGGTACGGGTAGGCCGTGAGTCACTGGTGAGTCACCGTTTGTCACTCATTCCGGGTAGGGTACGGGTAGGGTATTGGTACGGGTAGGATACGGGTACCGTTTGCGACCCTGGTGCGGCCGGGTACGGGGTAGAATCAAAAACCCGTCTGCGACCTCTGACCAGCCGTGCTCACCCCCCCACCCCCGCCCCTCCCCCCTCCTCCTCCTCCCGCCAGGAACTGCCGCGTGACGGTTGGCGGAAGCAGTGGCGCCTGAACGTGGCGACGTTCGGGGCGGACCTCTCCAGGTCGCTCGTTCGCCGCCTTCCCGCCGATGCGGGGCCCTGTGGGGGGGGGACGGCTGCGGCCGTGCGCGCCCAAAGCCGCCGGTGGGGGGGCGGGCAGTCTCCTCCTCCGGCCGAGGTGCAGCCTAGACAGGTGACGACCGTGGTGACGGTGACAGCAGCTCAGCTTATTGGAGAGTATATTTAGTATATTGATTGATACTGATGTAGTTTATAATTACGGGTCGCGCCCCAAAGCCGCCGGGGGGGGAGGGGGGGGGCAGCCTCCTCCTTCTCCGCCGGCCGAGGTCCGCCCTAGACAGGTGACCGACCACGGTGACGGTGACAGTAGCCGGCTTATACTGGTAGGAACGAAGTGACCAGCCTACAATAGATTATATCGTCCGTCCGATGTCCGATTAGGTGTAGCAACATCGCCCCCTACTGCAAACACTTGGCAGGACCCTACAAAACCTTTAGACTCAGTGAGGCTTTCCTGGCTAAACAAGTGTAACATTCCCTTATAATTCCCTTGAGATAGTTTTTAATTAAACATTTAAATTAAAAATTAACCTCACAGCAGCCTACAGCCTACAGCTAGGCCTAAAGCCTAGAACTAGGCCTCAAACTCTCCCCTTCGTATGTATTTGTTCGCTCCTACCAGCCCACCCCGCAGGGACCTGTTTGGAGAGTATATTTAGTATATTGATGACACTGATGTAGTTTAAATTTACGTTTTTTACGTGGTAGCTAGCTGCTGCAGCTACCGTACTATTACATTCCTTCCCTTTCTAGATTTGAAGCTTTCGTGACTGCGAGGATTCATATTGTTGGGTTTTTTCGGTAAAGGCACGTATGTAAAAAAATTAAAATTAATAAAAGTAAAATAAATAAAAATCACGACCGTTTCGGAGGCAACACAAGCTTCCGTCTTCAGGTGGAACCGTCAAGCCACGACAGCTGTATCAAGTAAAATGAGAGATTACATTACGAGATTACATTTACTTGATACAGCTGTCGTGGCTGTGACGGTTCCACCTGAAGACGGAGCTTGTGTTGCCTCCGAAACGTCGTGATTTTTATTTTATAATTTTAATTTTTTTACCTATGCGACTTTACCGAAAAACCTAAGAATATGATTCCTTCCCTTTATTAATGCTACCCCTACTCCCTCCCTTCGATGCTGCTAATCCTGCATAATATGACTTTGAAACCCCCCCGCCACCTCCTACACATTCCACAAGTAGTGACTAATCCCATATCGGAATTTTCCACAAATAAACTACATTCCTCTGTTATGTGAGTCCCTTTGTCAAGGCGCTCTCCTCCTCTAACCCAGCTTAAATATACGCTGCAAAGCCTGGCGGTGTTCATTCAGACGCTGTCTTCCCGGCAGGTGAGGGCGGCTCTCTGCAACACGATAACGGAAGTCTGTTGATGTGCTTGTGAGGTTCTCCCCGTGAGAACACGCTGCTCCGTGGAGGATCAGAGAGAGACCATTTCATGGGGTATGCCGATAGCATAATAAGTATAACCCGTAAAAACAAAGTTTTTCCCTATAAATCCTTTATATGCGTGGCGGCTAGAGTCCTCATCGTCCTCTGGCTTGAGATAGCTGCCACCTATGGGTCAGATGATTGTCTGCCAGTATTAAGCAATGGTAATTAAATATTTAATTTGTTTTCCCTAAACAGTGTAAAATTTTGGAAAAAAAAAATTCACAAACATTAATTCTCGCACAACGAGGTCTGTGTGCAAAATGTCAGCTCGATTGGATACGGGAAGTGGGTTAAAAAACGACCGAAAGATGTGCACGGTCGTAAGCAAGCAAGCACGCAAGCACGCAAGCAAGCAAGCGAACTTAATATAAAGGATTTAAAAATGAGATGTGATGGAGCAAATCTTGAGATCAGATTGGAAATCGGCACCCTGAAATTAGTCCAGAACAACTGCAAAAGTCCAGGCCAGAACTACATGTTGTTGTTTTGTTTGTTGACCAGTGCGATACAATTTGTGTATTACATCGTGAACAACTCTTCTAAATCAACGAGCGCTCACACAAAGATGTGGAGGAGTTTGTTTCAAACGGCAGTCGCTTGTCAACGCTCTCGTGCCCCACGTTAGAGATTGGATGGCGCGGAGAAATGTCGGCCACAATCGGCAATTCTCCAAGTGACAATCCAGCCCTTTGCGGGGTTTGACCACGATCTGTCGTGTTGCTTCTTGACGTCGCTAATTGCCGCTCACTGCTGCTGCTGCTGTTGTTGTTGCAGGTTGCAGAGAACCACAGTCCCACCCAGAGCGACACATATTGGGGGTTGTTTGATTTGAAAAAAAAATAGTGTTGGGTCTGAAGAAACGTTACGTTAAGGACTGCATGTGGGTTCGAGTTTAAAGATTCTTTCGTGACTGCAGGGATTCATCTTCTTGGTTCTTTCGGTAAAGTCACATAGAAGGGAAATAATAAAATAATAAAAACATAATAAAATACAATTCTCACGACGTTTCGGCCACAACGCAAGCAGCCGTCCTCAGGTGAAGAACAGGTCTGTCGGAAAGGACAGCGTCTGTCTTTCCGACAGACCTGTTCTTCACCACAACGCAAGCAGCCGTCCTCAGGTGAAGAACAGGTCTGTCGGAAAGACAGCGTCTGTCTTTCCGACAGACCTGTTCTTCACACAACGCAAGCAGCCGTACCTCAGGTGAAGAACAGGTGTGTCGGAAAGACAGCGTCTGAATGAACACACCAAGCTTGGCAGCAATATACACAGCAATATACGCTGCCAAACCTGGTGGTGTTTCATTCAGACGCTGTCTTTCCGACAGACCTGTTCTTCACCTGAGGACGGCTGCTTGCGTGGTGGCCGAAATGTGGTGAGAATTGTAATTTATAATGTTTATTATTTCCCTTCTACGTGACTTTACCGGAAGAACCAAAAAGTCTGCATGTGGGTTTTGTTAATTGATACGCGATTCTTGCAATGTTTATGGTGTGTACACAAGGTATACACCGCGTTTGGTTGAACACTTTAGACGTTTATAATTTTAAAGAAAGTTTTGAACTTTAGTCTAATGGGTGAAGGTAAAACATGTCTGTTAAGTCGGACTTTAAATTGTCTCCTGAAATGGGTGCTTTTGTGCGACCGGTCTTAATCTGAAATGAGCATGGACATGACAATTTAATTGAGTTGTGTTTGTATTCACAAGGCAGCATTAAATGTTGCGGGATTTATATTGGCGCATTGGCCGTGGTGAAGTGTCTGGCGAAGATTAAAGTTGACCGGCTGTTGGCTTTAGAACATTGCTTCTTTGAATTTACTGCGTTGCTTTAGATTGCTAGTGTGTATAGTGTGTGTGTACTGTGTTACTCTGTGTGTGTAGTCTGTGTGTGTACTGTGTGTGTGTGTACTCTGTGTGTGTAGTCTGTGTGTGTGTACTGTGTGTGTACTCTGTGTGTGTGTACTGTGTGTGTACTCTGTGTGTGTACTGTGTGTCTGTACTTTGTGTGTCTACTCTGTGTGTGTACTGAGTGGGTGGGTGAGTGAGTGGGTGAGTGAGTGGGTGGGTGGAGTGGGTGGGTGAGTGGGTGAGTGAGTAGGTGAGTGAGTGGGTGAGTGAGTGGGTGAGTGGGTGAGTGGGTGGGTGAGTGGGTGGGTGAGTGGGTGAGTGAGTGGGGTGAGTGAGTGGGTGGTTATTTAGCAGGGTTAAACTATTTACTCAAATGTTTAATCTGCACTAATTACGAATCTTTTGTTTTATCATCAGACAAATTACAAGGAAACTGATTTTTTTTCATCAGTGCGAAGTCGTGTGAAGTAGTAGATTCAGTGTGACGCGGCTCGCAGGGAAGGGTGCGATGGACCTCGCTGTGAATCCCAACAAGCGCCGAGTGAACGTGCCTAGATTTGGCAAACGCGGCTGTTAACGAGAACAACGGAATAAACGGAACAACGGCACTTGGTCGCTAAGCGCATTCAAGTGGCGACGTCACAAAACACGGCGCTTCCACATCATGAAGATGAAGGCGCATGCAGAGTGTTGTAGTAGGGTAGTGCATAGTGCAGTGTAAGCTTGTGCGTGTCGCACGCGAGTGAAGTGTATATAGTAGAACGCAGCTCGTAGTGAGGGGGTACCCGCTGGATGTCGATGCCCTAAACAGCTTTGTGGGGTCGCGATTTCAGGTCGAGGCCCGCCCCTAGACTTGGGGCTGGAGGCTACTTTGCAAGCGAATTGATCGACGGTCCACGGGCAAAGCTTGCACTTGACGTTCTCCTTGAGCTGCTCCTTGCATCCGCACTGCGTCTCCAGCGTGACTGGGGAGGGAACAGCAGAGGGGAGAGAGCTCACGAGATCGTCGCTATTGTGCGACCGCCGTTAACAGTCGAGGTTAACAAAATCTCCGCGCACTTCTCCTCCCGACGTTGTCAAACGACCAGAGGTCGCAACCGGTACCCGAGTACCCGTACCCTACCCAATACCCGTACCCTACCCGAACCCTACCCTACCCAATACCCGTACCCTACCCGATACCCGTACCCTACCCAATACCCTACCCGATACCCGTACCCTACCCGATACCCGTACCCTACCCTACCCAATACCCTACCCGATACCCGTACCCTACCCGATACCCATAGCCGTTTGCGACCCTGATGCGGCCGGGTACGGGTGGACCGTGAGTCACTGGTGAGTCACCGTTTGTCACTCATTTCCCAACGTCTTGTCTCTTCTCACAATTCAAGTTCCTAGAATCAACCCACCCGCGCCTGCAACATGGCTTCATCCCAGAGGTCGCAATCGGGTACCCGATACCCGTACCCTACCCGTACCCGGCCGGGTACGGGTAGGGTACGGGTACGGCCGGGTACCCGCTTGCGACCCTGGTGCGGCCGGGTACGAGGGGTAAGGAATCAGAACCCGTTTGCGACCTCTGCGAATGACCCGCGGGGAAGCGGCCGTCGCAGAGCCACTGCCGACGAGATCCCTTCGAGCGACCTAAGGATCACGGAAAGCGTTCTACAGAAATGCATTTTCGGTGTGATTGCGTGGTGTACGGTACTTATAGTAGTGAAGACTGTGCGTAGTGGTATAGGGACGGTGTGATTTGCGTGGGTGTACGGTACTGTATAGTGGTTGAAGAATCAGTGTGCGTGGTATAGGGACAGGGTGATTAGAGAGAGGACTGGTTGCATGCGTGGAGACAATTAAAATGCAAATCAATTTATAAATTTTTTGACACGCGTTTTTCTGGATTTTGTTGCTGTTATTCTGTCTTTTACTGTTTCAAATAAACCCACCATTAAAATTATAGACTGATCATTTCTTTGTCAGTGGGAAAACGTACAAAATCAGCAGGGGATCAAATAAGGTTTTTTCCCTCACTGTAGCTCACTGGCCCTTGCCTGGTCAAATAGAAATAGTTGTTGCTTTTTAAATCCTTTATATTAAGTTCACTTGCTTGCGCGCTTACGACCAGTGCAAATCTTTCGGTCGTTTTTTAACCCACTTCCCGTGATCCAATCGAGCTGACATTTTGCACACAGACTCGTTGTGCGTGACAATTTATTTTCGTGAAATTTTTTTTCCATAACTTTACACTTTTTAGGAAAAAAAAAATATATTTAATTATCAATTGCTTAATGGTGGCAGGCAATCATCTGACCTATAGGTGGCAGCCATCTCAAGCCAGAGGATGAGAGGACTCGAGCCGTCACGCATATAAAGGATTTATAGTGAAAAACTTTGTTTTTACGGTTAATTTTTAATGACTAGTTTTAGTTAATTTTCGGGGGGGGGTTAGGGAGAGGTGAGGGGCGAGGGGCTCACCTTGTGAGATGTCGTATCCTCTGTCACAGCACGTGATGACGGAGCATGCCTCCTTGCCCTCGGAGGGTGACGTGCACCGCCGCCCCACCGCGCCGGGGATGCCGCTGGCGTCGTTGCGCTCGCAGTAGCCGGGGCTGGCGCTCACATGCATCAGCTCGCTCGCCCGTGGGCGCCGTCAAGCGCTCGTTCACCGGCTCCAGACGCCAGCGGGACCAGCGGGTGGCACCAGCAACGCTGCTGCTGCTGTTGTGGCGGACCAGCTGCATGGCGGAACTTGTGTCGTACTTGTGCTGCAACCACCATCATCACCATCGTCATCATCATTATCATCATCAATATCATCACCATCATCATTATTATCACCACCATCATCACCATCATCATTATCATCATCATCATTATCATCATCACCATCATCATTATCATCATCACCATCATCATTATCATCATCACCATCATCATTATCATCATCACCACCATCATCACCATCACCACCATCATCGGGGGATGTGGTGGTTGTCGAGTGAATGCGGGGAGCTCCCTTAGCTGTTAGGGACCCCCCCCCCCCCGCCTGTAACCCCCCAATGGATGAATCCTCGTCACACCCACACTCCCTCTGGGGGCAGTCCCACCCAGCAGCTGTGAGCAGCTCACCTTCAGCAAGTTCCCAACTTGGTGGAAGTCGGCGAGCTGCTGCCAGCAGATCTTCAGCATGCAGCGGCCAAAAAGCAGGTGGCACTTGCAGTCCATGTGCGCCAGATTGTACACCGCCTGTAGCACCACCACCACCACTACCAGCGTCACTACCACCACCACCGTCATCACCACCACCAGACATCACCACCACCACCGTCAATGTCACTACCACCACCACCACCACCGTCATCACCACCACCACCACCACCGTCATCACCACCACCAGACATCATTACGCTAAAACATTACCGGTAGAAGTTCAAGCGAGAACCATTGCGTTAATCACGAGTGGTAATACAACCCTAGGCAAGGAGGCCAAACCTAATTAGCATGGAGTAACTTTTTTTATTATAAAAAAAAAAAAGACAACATCTACAACGACCCACCACCCCGTTCACACACTCACCAGCCGACCCGCCTCGTTGTCGTGCAAATTCATCGCCAAAGACTCCCCTCTCTGCCTGCTACGACTGCCATCGCCCACATTCACGAACCACTTGGCGAACTGGTATCCGTATTCGACGTCGTCCGATGAGCCGCCCCGCCGAGCACGCGGCGGTAGCCTCATGGCGTCGGGAACGACCCAGGAGCAGCTGCCCCGGAACTGCCCCTGGCGGCAGCCGCGCGCCACCACGTGGGACACTCCGGCGGCGACGATGGCGGAGAGGAACGCATCCTCGCGAGAGCCGGGGGACACGCCGGGGAACACTCCTGTGGTGTAGCGCGTAAAGCCTGCCGGGGCGGCGGGGGGAGGAGGACATGCCGAGCAGGTGTAGGGGGGAACGTCGGCTATTTGTAACGTGAGGTTACATCCGGGTCGTTGACGGATTACAACTCGTCACGATGATTGGCTCTGCCGGTCCTGGTCCATAGCCAATGGGGGGAAGCCTGGGGGCGTTGGCCCTGACGTCATGGCAAGGTGACAGCTGTTTGTAGATGATTGGCCCTGCTGGCTTTGGCCACAGCCAATGGGGAGACGAGTCAGGGGCGTGGTCCCGGGAGCCTACGATGGAGTCTGGAAGATTCCATGGAGGCTAACCGGGATTGGTGGAAACGTACCACGTGACCCGGGTATTAAATAGGGGTGGAGACGAACAACACGTGGTCAGAACGGGAACGAACGGAGGAAGGGGGGCCACGCAAGAACGGGGGTCCAGGCTGCCACGTGGCTGCGCGTGTCTCCTCTCTGTCTATCCCTCTTACGCTGCCTGTCAGCAGCGTGGTCAATTCACTACCACCACCACCGTCAAGTCACTATCACCACCACCACCACCACCGTCAATGTCACTACCACCACCACCGTCATCGTCACCACCGTCACCACCACCACCATCGTCAAGTCACTACCACCACCACCACCACAGTCATCGTCACCACCACCACCACCATCGTCAAGTCACTGCCACCACCACCAAAAGCCGAGTGGCGTAGGGGAGGGGGACCCCCGTGGAGGAGGGACGCGGCAACTCTGAAGTGGAGAGTTGCGATGGGGAGCTGGACGACCCCCCCCTTCACCCCCCCACGCAGCTCGTGTGCGCCTCGGGGAAGCGGCAGGAGACCCTAGGTGCGAGTGGACGTGGCGGGCGAACAAACGTCAACGTCGAGGGGAAACTCGCTTGTTGCCGGCGGAGGCTCCGACCCGGGGCGACGGTCCCCTTACCTGACTCGGGGTCCGGCGCGTTCTCCGCGCCAGGCACGGTGCAGTCCCACCGCTTGCCCTTGAACTGGTCGCGACACTCATGCAGCGCCAGGCGGACGCCCTGCACCACCGCGTGCATGTGGTCCAGGCGGCGCAGGCACATCTTGCGCTGCACGGGGGATAGTCCCGGAGCCCCGATGCACAGCGGCCGATACTCGGTGGTGTTAGAGTGGAGGGCCCACTGCGCAAGCGGCCTGCAGAGGGGTGGGAGTCGCGGTGGCTAGGAGATGTTAACTACCTCGCCTGGTGTACAGGAGGTCGTGGGTTAGATCCCGAACCTGACGCCTGCTGCTGCTGTATATTTGGGAGTTTGCGTGTTTCTCTCTCTCATCATCACGGTGGCTAGGAGATGTTGACTACCTCGCCTGGTGTGCAGGAGGTTGTGGGTTCGATCCCGACCCTGACGCCTGCTGCTGTAGATTTGGAGTTTGCGTGTCTCTCTCTCTCTCATCATCATCACGGTGGCCAGGAGATGTTGACTACCTCGCCTGGTCTACAGGAGGTCGTAGGTTCGATCCCGACCCTGACGCCTGCTGCTGTATATTTAGAGTCTGCGTGTTTCTCTCTCATCATCATCACGGTGGCTAGGAGATGCTAACTCCCTCGCCTGGTGTTGCAGGAGGTCGTGGGTTCGATCCCGACCCTGACGCCTGCTGCTGTATATTTGGAGTCTGCGTGTCTCTCTCTCATCATCATCACGGTGGCTAGGAGATGTTAACTACCTCGCCTGGTACGCAGGCAGTCGTGGGTTCGATCCCAACCCCTTAAAAAATGCCTGCTGCTGCATGTACGTGGTTGAGTTGTGGTGTCTCTCCCCATGGTCGCGTGGATTTTTCTCCAGGTCCCTCTGGTTTTTTCTCCTCCTCCTCCTTCGCATTTAGAATCAACGTCTCTACGCGTTTGGGGGGTCATCCGCTATAAATGACCACGTGATGATGATAATATCGGCCACATCCCTTGAGCTACAATGTGGCGACAGACAGACCACTCCTGAGAGAGCTGCAATATACAATGTCAAAGAGCTATCTGTGGAATTTCTACAGGTTTTAAATGTGAATATTATTACGCCATGTATACACACACCAGAGGTCGCAACCGGGTACCCGATACCCGTACCCTACCCGATACCCGGCTACCCGTACCCGGCCGGGTAGGGTACAGGTACGGCTACCCGATTGCGACCTCTGGGATGAAGCCATGTTGCAGGCGCGGGTGGGTTGATTCTAGGAACTTGAATTGTGAGAAGAGACAAGACGTTGGGAAATGAGTGACAAACGGTGACTCACCAGTGACTCACGGCCTACCCGTACCCGTACCCGGCCGCACCAGGGTCACAAACGGATACACGTACCCGGCCGGAGGACCACAGAATAAAAAAAAGCTTATACGACCACGGGGAAAACATAGCAACTCTAACTATACGGCGTGTTTATAAGGTCGCAATTGAACCCACGACCTCCTGCATAACAGCCGAGGTAGTCAACATCTCCTAGCCACCGTGGTGCCCGCTAGACATTGTGTACCTAGTGTATATACACACACGCACACGCGCACGAGATAAAACAAACATTCCCGTACAACAACCGTATGGGGTGTGCAACATATTGGCGAGATAAGAAGGTTGCTTAACGTCGAAACTTGTGCGATCGTCGCAGCAGTGAGGAGGAAGACAGCAGCGTTGGCGTCTCGCGTTTACCACCAAGAGGAGCTGCCCACTGCCCACAGCTGTGTCAAGACGCAGAGACCCAGCAGAGGGCAGCAGTCCATGCAGTGCAGGGAGCCCATCGCAATCCTCGTGGTCAGCTGCGCGCCGCAGAAGAGACGCGGGCCGTGACGATGTTAACACCCTCGCCTGGTACGCAAGAGGTCGTGGGTTCGATCCCGACCCTGACGATGCCTGCTGCCGTATCTTTTTAGTTTCATGTCTCGCTCATCGTCATCGTCATCATCATAACGGTGGCTGGGAGATGTTAATGACCCCGTGTGGTACGTGGGATCGAACCCACGACCGCTTGCGTACCGGGCTAGGAGTTAACATCTCAAGTTCAAGTACTAGGTGTAGCGCTGTGAGCCATTCGGCTCTTGAATTGGGTGCAACCGCAACAAACAAAAGACAAAACATGAACAAGAAAACATCTTAAAGTGACTATGTGACTAAGTGCAAACAGAAAATCCAAGAAACGACAGCAAAATGTTGCAGAGAAAAAACACCGTTAAACCACGCTGTGCAACATCCCAGTGGGATGCAAGTCAAACACAACAACAACCACAAGACAACTTAGATTAAGGCCATCAGTCTTACTCCGTACTACAACAAACGTGGTCAAACCAGTAAACTTTTCGAAATCACCAAAATAAAGGCAATGAAACAGTGATCATAGGAACTGTGACGGAATTTTCACAATCTATATATATAAAATCGTGAATCTGTCTGTCTATCTGTCTGTCTGTGTGTCTGTGTGTCTCCGGACCATACGCACTTTCATTGGACGCCGGTTGCCCCTGCCAACGGCTAGCGACGCCTTCGCCGCTTTCATTGGACCTGGCAACGGCTAGCGACGCCTTCGCCAAGGGCTGCAGTTTCATTGGACGGGCGGTTGCCCCTGCCAATGGCTAGCCACGCCTTCGCCACTTTCATAGGCTCCGTAATTAATTAAATAATAGCCATTACTCAGTATTGTTCGAGCGCTAGGGGGGGGGGGGGGACCGGCACCCGTACCCAGCGTCAGCCGGGTGGGAAAATCAGGCGAGGCGGGAGGCTCTGCACGGTGCTAGGCCTCGACACCCACCACGCGAATCTAAGGTAAATTCATAAAAGTTTCACGTCCTCTACAGAGTCGTGAGGGAGGGAGAGTGGCGAGGGAGGGAGAGTGGCGAGGGAGGGACTCAGCCTCAAAACGAGTAACTGGTGTGGCGTTTTCACATCGGCACTGGGGAGACAAAGGCGGCCGGGCGTGGTGGATCCAAGTCCCGGGCGAAGCGGGTCATGTGTATGTGTGTATGTGTTTATGTGTATGTCTGTGTGTCTCTATGTATGTGTGTATGTATGTGTGTGTATGTATTTGTGTTTTTGTATGTGTGTGTGTGTATGTATGTCGGTTTTTTTTATGTGTTATGTGTATGTCTGCATGTCTGTATGTATGTGTGTATGTACGTGTGTGTATGTGTTTGTGTGTATGTATGTGTGTTTGTATGTATGTGTGTGTATGTGTTTCTGTGTATGTATGTGTGTGTATGTATGTGTGTTATGTGTCTGTCTGTGTGTCTGCATGTATGTGTGTGTGTATTGTGTATGTGTTTGTGTGTATGTATGTGTGTGTTTGTGTGTATGTGTATGTCTCTGTGTATGTGGGGAGCGGTAGTGTAGCGGTTAGCGCGCTGCGCTATGAACCTGGCGACCCGGGTTCGATTCCCGCTCACGGCTAACACCAGTGACGATTATCTGAACCGGTCCTGGGCCCCCCTAGGTCGACTCAGCCTTAAATGAGTACCTGGTGCGGTGTGTAAACATCGCCACTAGGGAGACAAAGGCGGTCGGGCGTGGTGCTGGCCACCCACCCCCTTGTGTACCGTTCCGGCCTTCATAGGTGCTCGCTAACAGCACTTGCCCCTACAGTCTGTTCAGGCTATACGGGGGATCTTTGTCTTTGTCTCTGTGTATGTATGTGTGTGTATGTGTGTGTATGTGTTTGTGTGTATATATGTGTATGTGTGTGTGTGTCTGTGTGTGTGTCTGTGTGTGTGTGTGCGTGTGTGTGTGTGGAGAGCGGTAGTGTAGTGGTTAGCGTGCTCTCTGTGTGTCTGTGTGTGTGTGTCCTGTCTGTGTCTGCGTGTGTCTGTGTGTGTGTCTGTGTGTGTCTGTGCGTGTGTGGTGTGTGAGGAGCGGTGGGTGTAGTGGTTAACGCTACGCTGCGCTACCAACCCGGCGAACCGAGTTCCATTCCCGCTCACGGCCACCACCGGTGACGATTATTTGAACCTCCCCTAGGTCGACTCAGCCTCAAACGAGTAACTGGTGTGGCGTATTAACATCGCCACTGGGGAGACAAAGGCGGCCGTGCGTCAGTGGTGAGGGAGGGAGAGTGGTGAGGGAGGGAGAGTGGTGAGGGAGGGAGAGTGGTGAGGGAGGGACTCAGCCGCAAAACGAGTAACTGGTGTGGCGTATTAACATCGCCACTGGGAAGACAAAGGCGGCCGGCCGTGGTGGATACAAGTCCCGGGCGAAGCCGGGTAGTACAGCTAGTAAACGACATAAACATGTACCACCAGAACCCTGCAGCCACAGCTGGCTGCTGCATGAGTCACTCCACAACAGCAGCAGCATCAATCGGAGTATCAACATTTTCAATGCACCCTTTAAGATCAGCACACTAAATCAAAACACAGGTTATACTTTGCAGCGATCATCCGGAGCGAAACATTTTATTTTAGGCCACTGAATAGCACATTACACTGGTAATGGTATATATATATATATACACACACACAGTGTTATATATATATACACACACACACACAGTGTTATATACACACACACACAGTGTTATACACACACACACAGTGTTATACACATACACACACAGTGTTATACACATACACACACACAGTGTTATACACACACACACACACCCAGTGGCGTACCAGGCACTCATGAGGCCGAGTAGACCTAGGGGAGGCCCATGACCGGTTCAGATAATCGTCACCGGTGTTGGCCATGAGCGGGAATCGAACCTAACACTTGCACACACACACACAACACTGGTAATGTGTTATACACCACACAGTGTTATACACACACAGTGTTATACACACACACAGTGTTATACACACACACACAGTGTTATACACACACACACGTACCTTCGGGGCGAAGCGGCTAAGGAACGAAATCCTTTCGCGTGAAGACGAAAAGAAACCGCATCCGCAATGTGGCCCCATTCCTAATCAAATAGACGGCGATCGCAAACGAGTTTCCCCGTCGTCGGCACCATCTCACCTGGCAGGTAGACAGACAGGCACGCAGCCTGGCAGGCGGGCAGGCAGGTAGACAGGCAGGTGGGCAGGTAGACAGGCTGGCAGGCGGGCGGGCTGGCGGGCTGGCAGGTAGACAGGTGGGCAGGCAGGCAGGTAGGTCGGTAGGTAGGCAGGTACACAGACAGGCAGGTAGACAGGTAGTCAGACAGGCAGGTAGGCAGGTAGACAGGCAGGCAGGTAGACAGGCAGGTAGACAGGCAGGTAGACAGGCAGGTAGACAGGTAGACAGGCAGGCATACAGGTAGACAGGCTGGCAGGTAGACAGGTAGACAGGCAGGCAGGTAGACAGGCAGGTATACAGGTAGGCAGGCTGGTATACAGGTAGGCAGGCTGGCTGGCAGCACAAGGTGAGGAATGAACTCCCCACCACCACTGCAGTGTCTGTGGCAAGCCCTTTTATCGAGTGGGTAGCCTTGTTGTTGTTGTATTTAGTCATGATGAGTCAGCAGGGCGTGCTGCTTGTGATGAGTCAGATCCCACGTGCTCCCGTGATGATCTAATCCCACACACGCGCGTCCCTCGCAAACAAGAGGCACCCTGCCCCGATCACTGTGACTTGGAGTTTGTTTGAATGTTTCGTTTGGTGGAGGATGTGTTACTGCAGCTCGCCTTGAATCCGTGTGCAGCAGTCACCTGAATGTCACTCGCGTTTGACATGTTCATGGCTAATGCCGGGCGAAAACAATCACATGTCCCGCCTAATGTGAGAATTATGCAACGGCAGACGGTTTGAGCAAACCCCCTTGAGTTTCGATTTTATTTTAATTTAATTTAAATTTTACAAAAAAGGAATAATTTAAATAAAAATTCATGAATTTTTATTTTATTTATCTATGTAATACTTTTATTATTTTAGTATTTCCCTTCTACGTGACTTTACCGAAAGAGCCAAGAATACAACCCCCCCCCTCTGGTTTCTCGATATTTCTGCGCTAATTGTGCACCCAGAGGAGCTGCTCTGAATAGTATTTTGATGAGCAGTGAGAGAACACACGAGTTGACATCCTGCCACGAGACGCTGCTCTATTAGAATGAATACATCCCGTTAAAAGCCGGTGCCGTTTTTTTAATCAGCGTTG
>NW_026892056.1:0-35841 GCF_015708825.2 Lethenteron reissneri
CTGGAAAAGCGTGTGGAAGTTTCGTGACGTTCGGACGATATTTGGCGACACTATAATGAGCGTTTTGCCAGCTCCAGGGAATTCGGAGCGAGAGAAACGAGGCCCCGTAACGCACATGAGAGCAATCCCGGCCAATTTCTACCGTTTGATGGGGTCTATGTGTAAAAATTTTGACTTTTTTTGGTGCACGAGCAAATCTGCTGGGAAAGCGTGGAAGTTTCGTGACGTTCGGACGATATTTGGCGACACTAAAATGAGCGTTTTGCCAGCTCCAGGGAATTCGGAGCGAGGAAACGAGGCCCCGTAACGCACATGAGAGCAATCCCGGCCAATTTCTACCGTTTGATGGGGTCTATGTGTGCTGGAAAAGCGTGTGGAAGTTTCGTGACGTTCGGACGATATTTGGCGACACTATAATGAGCGTTTTGCCAGCTCCAGGGAATTCGGAGCGAGAGAAACGAGGCCCCGTAACGCACATGAGAGCAATCCCGGCCAATTTCTACCGTTTGATGGGGTCTATGTGTGCTGGAAAAGCGTGTGGAAGTTTCGTGACGTTCGGACGATATTTGGCGACACTATAATGAGCGTTTTGCCAGCTCCAGGGAATTCGGAGCGAGAGAAACGAGGCCCCGTAACGCACATGAGAGCAATCCCGGCCAATTTCTACCGTTTGATGGGGTCTATGTGTGCTGGAAAAGCGTGTGGAAGTTTCGTGACGTTCGGACGATATTTGGCGACACTATAATGATCGTTTTGCCAGCTCCAGGGAATTCGGAGCGAGAGAAACGAGGCCCCGTAACGCACATGAGAGCAATCCCGGCCAATTTCTACCGTTTGATGGGGTCTATGTGTAAAAATTTTGACTTTTTTGGTGCACGAGCAAATCTGCTGGGAAAGCGTGTGGAAGTTTCGTGACGTTCGGACGATATTTGGCGACACTAAAATGAGCGTTTTGCCAGCTCCAGGGAATTCGGAGCGAGAGAAACGAGGCCCCGTAACGCACATGAGAGCAATCCCGGCCAATTTCTACCGTTTGATGGGGTCTATGTGTGCTGGAAAAGCGTGTGGAAGTTTCGTGACGTTCGGACGATATTTGGCGACACTATAATGAGCGTTTTGCCAGCTCCAGGGAATTCGGAGCGAGAGAAACGAGGCCCCGTAACGCACATGAGAGCAATCCCGGCCAATTTCTACCGTTTGATGGGGTCTATGTGTGCTGGAAAAGCGTGTGGAAGTTTCGTGACGTTCGGACGATATTTGGCGACACTATAATGAGCGTTTTGCCAGCTCCAGGGAATTCGGAGCGAGAGAAACGAGGCCCCGTAACGCACATGAGAGCAATCCCGGCCAATTTCTACCGTTTGATGGGGTCTATGTGTAAAAATTTTGACTTTTTTTGGTGCACGAGCAAATCTGCTGGGAAAGCGTGTGGAAGTTTCGTGACGTTCGGACGATATTTGGCGACACTAAAATGAGCGTTTTGCCAGCTCCAGGGAATTCGGAGCGAGAGAAACGAGGCCCCGTAACGCACATGAGAGCAATCCCGGCCAATTTCTACCGTTTGATGGGGTCTATGTGTGCTGGAAAGCGTGTGGAAGTTTCGTGACGTTCGGACGATATTTGGCGACACTATAATGAGCGTTTTGCCAGCTCCAGGGAATTCGGAGCGAGAGAAACGAGGCCCCGTAACGCACATGAGAGCAATCCCCCAATTTCTACCGTTTGATGGGGTCTATGTGTGCTGGAAAAGCGTGTGGAAGTTTCGTGACGTTCGGACGATATTTGGCGACACTATAATCGTTTTGCCAGCTCCAGGGAATTCGGAGCGAGAGAAACGAGGCCCCGTAACGCACATGAGAGCAATCCCGGCCAATTTCTACCGTTTGATGGGGTCTATGTGTTAAAATTTTGACTTTTTTTGGTGCACGAGCAAATCTGCTGGGAAAGCGTGTGGAAGTTTCGTGACGTTCGGACGATATTTGGCGACACTATAATGAGCGTTTTGCCAGCTCCAGGGAATTCGGAGCGAGAGAAACGAGGCCCCGTAACGCACATGAGAGCAATCCCGGCCAATTTCTACCGTTTGATGGGGTCTATGTGTAAAAATTTTGACTTTTTTTGGTGCACGAGCAAATCTGCTGGAAAGGCGTGTGGAAGTTTCGTGACGTTCGGACGATATTTGGCGACACTAAAATGAGCGTTTTGCCAGCTCCAGGGAATTCGGAGCGAGAGAAACGAGGCCCCGTAACGCACATGAGAGCAATCCCGGCCAATTTCTACCGTTTGATGGGGTCTATGTGTGCTGGAAAAGCGTGTGGAAGTTTCGTGACGTTCGGACGATATTTGGCGACACTATAATGAGCGTTTTGCCAGCTCCAGGGAATTCGGAGCGAGAGAAACGAGGCCCCGTAACGCACATGAGAGCAATCCCGGCCAATTTCTACCGTTTGATGGGGTCTATGTGTGCTGGAAAAGCGTGTGGAAGTTTCGTGACGTTCGGACGATATTTGGCGACACTATAATGAGCGTTTTGCCAGCTCCAGGGAATTCGGAGCGAGAGAAACGAGGCCCCGTAACGCACATGAGAGCAATCCCGGCCAATTTCTACCGTTTGATGGGGTCTATGTGTAAAAATTTTGACTTTTTTTGGTGCACGAGCAAATCTGCTGGGAAAGCGTGTGGAAGTTTCGTGACGTTCGGACGATATTTGGCGACACTAAAATGAGCGTTTTGCCAGCTCCAGGGAATTCGGAGCGAGAGAAACGAGGCCCCGTAACGCACATGAGAGCAATCCCGGCCAATTTCTACCGTTTGATGGGGTCTATGTGTGCTGGAAAAGCGTGTGGAAGTTTCGTGACGTTCGGACGATATTTGGCGACACTATAATGAGCGTTTTGCCAGCTCCAGGGAATTCGGAGCGAGAGAAACGAGGCCCCGTAACGCACATGAGAGCAATCCCGGCCAATTTCTACCGTTTGATGGGGTCTATGTGTGCTGGAAAAGCGTGTGGAAGTTTCGTGACGTTCGGACGATATTTGGCGACACTATAATGAGCGTTTTGCCAGCTCCAGGGAATTCGGAGCGAGAGAAACGAGGCCCCGTACCGCACATGAGAGCAATCCCGGCCAATTTCTACCGTTTGATGGGGTCTATGTGTAAAAATTTTGACTTTTTTTTGGTGCACGAGCAATCTGCTGGGAACGCGTGTGGAAGTTTCGTGACGTTCGGACGATATTTGGCGACACTATAATGAGCGTTTTGCCAGCTCCAGGAATTCGGAGCCGAGAGAAACGAGTGCCCCGTAACGCACATGAGAGCAATCCCGGCCCAATTCTACCGTTTGATGGGGTCTATGTGCTAAACAATTTTACTTTTTTTGGTGCACGAGAAATCTGCTGGGAAGCGTGTGGAAGTTCGTGACGTTCGGACGATATTGGCGAACCCTAAAATGAGCGTTTTGCCCAGCTCCACGGAATTCGGAGCGAGAGAAACGAGCCCCGTAACGCACATGAGAGCAATCCCGGCCAATTTCTACCGTTTGATGGGGTCTATGTGTGCTGGAAAAGCGTGTGGAAGTTTCGTGACGTTCGGACGATATTTGGCGACACTATAATGAGCGTTTTGCCAGCTCCAGGGAATTCGGAGCGAGAGAAACGAGGCCCCGTAACGCACATGAGAGCAATCCCGGCCAATTTCTACCGTTTGATGGGGTCTATGTGTAAAAATTTTGACTTTTTTGGTGCACGAGCAAATCTGCTGGAAAGCGTGTGGAAGTTTCGTGACGTTCGGACGATATTTGGCGACACTATAATGAGCGTTTTGCCAGCTCCAGGGAATTCGGAGCGAGAGAAACGAGGCCCCGTAACGCACATGAGAGCAATCCCGGCCAATTTCTACCGTTTGATGGGGTCTATGTGTAAAAATTTTGACTTTTTTGGTGCACGAGCAAATCTGCTGGGAAAGCGTGTGGAAGTTTCGTGACGTTCGGACATATTTGGCGACACTAAAATGAGCGTTTTGCCAGCTCCAGGGAATTCGGAGCGAGAGAAACGAGGCCCCGTAACGCACATGAGAGCAATCCCGGCCAATTTCTACCGTTTGATGGGGTCTATGTGTGCTGGAAAAGCGTGTGGAAGTTTCGTGACGTTCGGACGATATTTGGCGACACTATAATGAGCGTTTTGCCAGCTCCAGGGAATTCGGAGCGAGAGAAACGAGGCCCCGTAACGCACATGAGAGCATCCCGGCCAATTTCTACCGTTTGATGGGGTCTATGTGTAAAAATTTGACTTTTTTGGTGCACGAGCAAATCTGCTGGGAAAGCGTGTGGAAGTTTCGTGACGTTCGGACGATATTTGGCGACACTAAAATGAGCGTTTTGCCAGCTCCAGGGAATTCGGAGCGAGAGAAACGAGGCCCCGTAACGCACATGAGAGCAATCCCGGCCATTTTCTACCGTTTGATGGGGTCTATGTGTGCTGGAAAAGCGTGTGGAAGTTTCGTGACGTTCGGACGATATTTGGCGACACTAAATGAGCGTTTTGCCAGCTCCAGGGAATTCGGAGCGAGAGAAACGAGGCCCCGTAATGCACATGAAAGCAATCCCGGCCAATTTCTACCGTTTGATGGGGTCTATGTGTAAAAATTTTGACTTTTTGGTGCACGAGCAAATCTGCTGGAAAGCCTGTGGACGGTTCGTGACGTTCGTACGATATTTGGCGACACAAAAATTTGCGATTTCCAGCTCAGGGAATTCGGAGCGAGAGAAACGAGGCCCCGTAACGCACATGAGAGCAATCCCGGCCAATTTCTACCGTTTGATGGGGTTTATGTGTGCTGGAAAAGCGTGTGGAAGTTTCGTGACGTTCGGACATATTTGGCGACACTAAAATGAGTTTTGCCAGCTCCAGGGAATTCGGAGCGAGAGAAACGAGGCCCCGTAACGCACATGAGAGCAATCCCGGCCAATTTCTACCGTTTGATGGGGTCTATGTGTGCTGGAAAAGCGTGTGGAAGTTTCGTAACGTTCGGACGATATTTGGCGACACTATAATGATCGTTTTGCCAGCTCCAGGGAATTCGGAGCGAGAGAAACGAGGCCCCGTAACGCACATGAGAGCAATCCCGGCCAATTTCTACCGTTTGATGGGGTCTATGTGTAAAAATTTTGACTTTTTTTGGTGCACGAGCAAATCTGCTGGGAAAGCGTGTGGAAGTTTCGTGACGTTCGGACAATTTGGCGACACTAAAATGAGCGTTTTGCCAGCTCCAGGGAATTCGGAGCGAGAGAAACGAGGCCCCGTAACGCACATGAGAGCAATCCCGGCCAATTTCTACCGTTTGATGGGGTCTATGTGTGCTGGAAAAGCGTGTGGAAGTTTCGTGACGTTCGGACGATATTTGGCGACACTAAATGAGCGTTTTGCCAGCTCCAGGGAATTCGGAGCGAGAGAAACGAGGCCCCGTAACGCACATGAAGCAATCCCGGCCAATTTCTACCGTTTGATGGGGTCTATGTGTAAAAATTTTGACTTTTTTGGTGCACGAGCAAATCTGCTGGGAAAGCGTGTGGAAGTTTCGTGACGTTCGGACGATATTTGGCGACACTATAATGAGCGTTTTGCCAGCTCCAGGGAATTCGGAGCGAGAGAAACGAGGCCCCGTAACGCACATGAGAGCAATCCCGGCCAATTTCTACCGTTTGATGGGGTATATGTGTAAAAATTTTGACTTTTTTTGGTGCACGAGCAAATCTGCTGGAAAAGCCTGTGGACGGTTCGTGACGTTCGTACGATATTTGGCGACACAAAAAATGCGATTTCCAGCTTCAGGGAATTCGGAGCGAGAGAAACGAGGCCCCGTAACGCACATGAGAGCAATCCCGGCCAATTTCTACCGTTTGATGGGGTCTATGTGTGCTGGAAAAGCGTGTGGAAGTTTCGTGACGTTCGGACGATATTTGGCGACACTATAATGAGCGTTTTGCCAGCTCCAGGGAATTCGGAGCGAGAGAAACGAGGCCCCGTAACGCACATGAGAGCAATCCCGGCCAATTTCTACCGTTTGATGGGGTCTATGTGTAAAAATTTTGACTTTTTTTGGTGCACGAGCAAATCTGCTGGAAAGCGTGTGGAAGTTTCGTGACGTTCGGACGATATTTGGCGACACTAAAATGAGCGTTTTGCCAGCTCCAGGGAATTCGGAGCGAGAGAAACGAGGCCCCGTAACGTACATGAGAGCAATCCCGGCCAATTTCTACCGTTTGATGGGTCTATGTGTAAAAATTTTGACTTTTTTGGTGCACGAGCAAATCTGCTGGAAAGCGTGTGGAAGTTTCGTGACGTTCGGACGATATTTGGCGACACTAAAATGAGCGTTTTGCCAGCTCCAGGGAATTCGGAGCGAGAGAAACGAGGCCCCGTAACGCACATGAGAGCAATCCCGGCCAATTTCTACCGTTTATGGGGTCTATGTGTGCTGGAAAAGCGTGTGGAAGTTTCGTGACGTTCGGACGATATTTGGCGACATAATGAGCGTTTTGCCAGCTCCAGGGAATTCGGAGCGAGAGAAACGAGGCCCCGTAACGCACATGAGAGCAACCCGGCCAATTTCTACCGTTTGATGGGGTTTATGTGTGCTGGAAAGCGTGTGGAAGTTTCGTGACGTTCGGACAATATTTGGCGACACTAAAATGAGCGTTTTGCCAGCTCCAGGGAATTCGGAGCGAGAGAAACGAGGCCCCGTAACGCACATGAGAGCAATCCCGGCCAATTTCTACCGTTTGATGGGGTCTATGTGTGCTGGAAAGCGTGTGGAAGTTTCGTGACGTTTGGACGATATTTGGCGACACTAAATGAGCGTTTTGCCAGCTCCAGGGAATTCGGAGCGAGAGAAACGAGGCCCCGTAACGCACATGAGAGCAATCCCGGCCAATTTCTACGTTTGATGGGGTCTATGTGTAAAAATTTTGACTTTTTTTGGTGCACGAGCAAATCTGCTGGAAAAGCCTGTGGACGGTTTCGTGACGTTCGTACGATATTTGGCGACACAAAAAATGCGATTTCCCAGCTTCAGGGAATTCGGAGCGGAGAAACGAGGCCCCGTAACGCACATGAGAGCAATCCCGGCCAATTTCTACCGTTTGATGGGGTCTATGTGTGCTGGAAAAGCGTGTGGAAGTTTCGTGACGTTCGGACGATATTTGGCGACACTATAATGAGCGTTTTGCCAGCTCCAGGGAATTCGGAGCGAGAGAAACGAGGCCCGTAACGCACATGAGAGCAATCCCGGCCAATTTCTACCGTTTGATGGGGTCTTGTGTGCTGGAAAAGCGTGTGGAAGTTTCGTGACGTTCGGACGATATTTGGCGACACTATAATGAGCGTTTTGCCAGCTCCAGGGAATTCGGAGCGAGAGAAACGAGGCCCCGTAACGCACATGAGAGCAATCCCGGCCAATTTCTACCGTTTGATGGGGTCTATGTGTAAAAATTTTGACTTTTTTTGGTGCACGAGCAAATCTGCTGGAAAAGCCTGTGGACGTTCGTGACGTTCGTACGATATTTGGCGACACAAAATTGCGTTTTCCAGCTCAGGGAATTCGGAGCGAGAGAAACGAGGCCCCGTAACGCACATGAGAGCAATCCCGGCCAATTTCTACCGTTTGATGGGGTCTATGTGTGCTGGAAAAGCGTGTGGAAGTTTCGTGACGTTCGGACGATATTTGGCGACACTAAAATGAGCGTTTTGCCAGCTCCAGGGAATTCGGAGCGAGAGAAACGAGGCCCCGTAACGCACATGAGAGCAATCCCGGCCAATTTCTACCGTTTGATGGGGTCTATGTGTAAAAATTTTGACTTTTTTTGGTGCACGAGCAAATCTGCTGGAAAGCGTGTGGAAGTTTTGACGTTCGGACGATATTTGGCGACACTAAAATGAGCGTTTTGCCAGCTCCAGGGAATTCGGAGCGAGAGAAACGAGGCCCCGTAACGCACATGAGAGCAACCCCGGCCAATTCTACGTTTGATGGGGTCTATGTGTGCTGGAAAAGCGTGTGGAAGTTCGTGACGTCGGACGATATTTGGCGACACTATAATGAGCGTTTTGCCAGCTCCAGGGAATTCGGAGCGAGAGAAACGAGGCCCCGTAACGCACATGAGAGGCAATCCCGGCCAATTTCTACCGTTTGATGGGGTCTATGGTAAACAATTTTGACTTTTTTTGGTGCACGAGCAAATCTGCTGGAAAGCGTGTGGAAGTTTCGTGACGTTCGGACGATATTTGGCGACACTAAAATGCGCGTTTTGCCAGCTCCAGGGAATTCGGACGCGAGAGAAACGATGGCCCCGTAACGCACATGAGGAGCAATCCCGGCCAATTTCTACCGTTTTGATGGGTCTATGTTGTAAAAATTTTGACTTTTTTTGGTGCACGAGCACATCTGCTGGAAAGCCGTGTGGAAGTTCGTGACGTTCGGACGATATTTGGCGACACTAAAATGAGCGTTTTGCCAGCTCCAGGGAATTCGGAGCGAGAGAAACGAGGCCCGTAACGCACATGAGAGCAACCCCGGCCAATTTCTACCGTTTGATGGGGTCTATGTGTGCTGGAAAAGCGTGTGGAAGTTTCGTGACGTTCGGACGATATTTGGCGACACTATAATGAGCGTTTTGCCAGCTCCAGGGAATTCGGAGCGAGAGAAACGAGGCCCCGTAACGCACATGAGAGCAATCCCGGCCCAATTTCTACCGTTTGATGGGGTCTATGTGTAAAAATTTTGACTTTTTTTTGGTGCACGAGCAAATCTGCTGGGAAAGCGTGTGGAAGTTTCGTGACGTTCGGACAATATTTGGCGACACTAAAATGAGCGTTTTGCCAGCTCCAGGGAATTCGGAGCGAGAGAAACGAGGCCCCGTAACGCACATGAGAGCAATCCCGGCCAATTTCTACCGTTTGATGGGGTCTATGTGTGCTGGAAAAGCGTGTGGAAGTTTCGTGACGTTCGGACGATATTTGGCGACACTATAATGAGCGTTTGCCAGCTCCAGGGAATTCGGAGCGAGGAGAAACGAGGCCCCGTAACGCACATGAGAGCAATCCCGGCCAATTTCTACCGTTTGATGGGGTCTATGTGTGCTGGAAAAGCGTGTGGAAGTTTCGTGACGTTCGGACGATATTTGGCGACACTACAATGAGCGTTTTGCCAGCTCCAGGGAATTCGGAGCGAGAGAAACGAGGCCCCGTAACGCACATGAGAGCAATCCCGGCCAATTTCTACCGTTTGATGGGGTCTATGTGTGCTGGGAAAGCGTGTGGGAAGTTTCGTGACGTTCGGACGATATTTTGGCGACACTAAAATGAGCGTTTTGCCAGCTCCAGGGAATTCGGAGCGAGAGAAACGAGGCCCCGTAACGCACATGAGAGCAATCCCGGCCAATTTCTACCGTTGATGGGGTCTATGTGTAAAAATTTTTGACTTTTTTTGGTGCACGAGCAAATCTGCTGGAAAAGCCTGTGGACGGTTCGTGACGTTCTACGATTTTTGGCGACACAAAAAATTGCGATTTCCCAGCTTCAGGGAATTCGGAGCGAGAGAAACGAGGCCCCGTAACGCACATGAGAGCAATCCCGGGCCAATTTCTACCCGTTTGATGGGGTTATGTGTGCTGGGAAAGCGTGTGGAAGTTTCGTGACGTTTTCGGACAATATTTGGCGACACTAAAATGAGCGTTTTGCCAGCTCCAGGAATTCGGAGCGAGAGAAACGAGGCCCCGTAACGCACATGAGAGCAATCCCGGCCAATTTCTACCGTTTGATGGGGTCTATGTGTGCTGGGAAAGCGTGTGGAAGTTTCGTGACGTTTGGACGATATTTGGCGACACTAAAATTAGCGTTTTGCCAGGCTCCAGGGAATTCGGAGCGAGAGAAACGAGGCCCCGTACGCACATGAGAGCAATCCCGGCCAATTTCTACCGGTTTTGATGGGGTCTATGTGTAAAATTTTGACTTTTTTTGGTGCACGAGCAATCTGCTGGAAAAGCCTGTGGACGGTTCGGACGTTCGTACGATATTTGGCGACACAAAAAAATGCGATTTCCCAGCTGCAGGGAATTCGGAGCGGGAGAAACGAGGCCCCGTAACGCACATGAGAGCAATCCCGGCCAATTTCTACCGTTTGAGGGGTCTATGTGTGCTGGAAAAGCGTGGTGGAAGTTCATGACGTTCGGACGATATTTGGCGACACTATAATGAGCGTTTGCCAGCTCCAGGGAATTGGAGCGAGAGAAACGAGGCCCCGTAACGCACATGAGAGCAATCCGGCCAATTTCTACCGTTTGATGGGGTCTATGTGTTGCTGGGAAAAGCTGTGTGGAAGTTTTCGTGACGTTTCGGACGATATTGGCGACACTATAATGAGCGTTTTGCCAGCTCCAGGGAATTCGGAGCGAGAGAAACGAGGCCCCGTAACGCACATGAGAGCAATCCCGGCCAATTTCTACCGTTTGATGGGGTCTATGTGTAAAAATTTTGACTTTTTTTGGTGCACGAGCAAATCTGCTGGGAAAGCGTGTGGAAGTTTCGTGACGTTCGGACGATATTTGGCGACACTAAAATGAGCGTTTTGCCAGCTCCAGGGAATTCGGAGCGAGAGAAACGAGGCCCCGTAACGCACATGAGAGCAATCCGGCCAATTTCTACCGTTTGATGGGGTCTATGTGTACAAATTTTGACTTTTTTTGGTGCACGAGCAAATCTGCTGGGAAAGCGTGTGGAAGTTTCGTGACGTTCGGACGATATTTGGCGACACTAAAATGAGCGTTTTGCCAGCTCCAGGGAATCGGAGCGATGAGAGAAACGAGGCCCCGTAACGCACATGAGAGCAATCCCGGCCAATTTCTACCGTTTGATGGGGTCTATGTGTAAAATTCTGACTTTTTTTTGGTTGCACGAGCAAATCTGCTGGAAAAGCCTGTGGACGGTTCGTGACGTTCGTACGATATTTGGCGACACTAAAAATTGCGATTTTCCAGCTTCAGGGAATTCGGAGCGAGAGAAACGAGGCCCCCGTAACGCACATGAGAGCAACCCCGGCCAATTTCTACCGTTGATGGGGTCTATGTGTGCTGGAAAAGCGTGTGGAAGTTTCGTGACGTTCGGACGATATTTGGCGACACTATAATGAGCGTTTTGCCAGCTCCAGGGAATTCGGAGCGAGAGAAACGAGGCCCCGTAACGCACATGAGAGCAATCCCGGCCAATTTCTACCGTTTGATGGGGTCTATGTGTAAAATTTTGACTTTTTTTGGTGCACGAGCAAATCTGCTGGGAAAGCGTGTGGAAGTTTCGTGACGTTCGGACGATATTTGGCGACACTAAAATGAGCGTTTTGCCAGCTCCAGGGAATTCGGAGCGAGAGAAACGAGGCCCCGTAACGCACATGAGAGCAATCCCGGCCAATTTCTACCGTTTGATGGGGTCTATGTGTAAAAATTTTGACTTTTTTTGGTGCACGAGCAAATCTGCTGGGAAAGCGTGTGGAAGTTTCGTGACGTTCGGACGATATTTGGCGACACTAAAATGAGCGTTTTGCCAGCTCCAGGGAATTCGGAGCGAGAGAAACGAGGCCCCGTAACGCACATGAGAGCAACCCCGGCCAATTTCTACCGTTTGATGGGGTCTATGTGTGCTGGAAAAGCGTGTGGAAGTTTCGTGACGTTCGGACGATATTTGGCGACACTATAATGAGCGTTTTGCCAGCTCCAGGGAATTCGGAGCGAGAGAAACGAGGCCCCGTAACGCACATGAGAGCAATCCCGGCCAATTTCTACCGTTTGATGGGGTCTATGTGTAAAAATTTTGACTTTTTTTGGTGCACGAGCAAATCTGCTGGGAAAGCGTGTGGAAGTTTCGTGACGTTTCGGACAATATTTGGCGACACTAAATGAGCGTTTTGCCAGCTCCAGGGAATTCGGAGCGAGAGAAACGAGGCCCCGTAACGCACATGAGAGCAATCCCGGCCAATTTCTACCGTTTGATGGGGTCTATGTGTGCTGGAAAAGCGTGTGAAGTTTCGTGACGTTCGGACGATATTTGGCGACACTATAATGAGCGTTTTGCCAGCTCCAGGGAATTCGGAGCGAGAGAAACGAGGCCCCGTAACGCACATGAGAGCAATCCCGGCCAATTTCTACCGTTTGATGGGGTCTATGTGTGCTGGGAAAGCGTGTGGAAGTTTCGTGACGTTCGGACGATATTTGGCGACACTAAATGAGCGTTTTGCCAGCTCCAGGGAATTCGGAGCGAGAGAAACGAGGCCCCGTAACGCACATGAGAGCAATCCCGGCCAATTTCTACCGTTTGATGGGGTCTATGTGTGCTGGGAAAGCGTGTGGAAGTTTCGTGACGTTCGGACGATATTTGGCGACACTAAAATGAGCGTTTTGCCAGCTCCAGGGAATTCGGAGCGAGAGAAACGAGGCCCCGTAACGCACATGAGAGCAATCCCGGCCAATTTCTACCGTTTGATGGGGTCTATGTGTAAAAATTTTGACTTTTTTTGGTGCACGAGCAAATCTGCTGGAAAAGCCTGTGGACGGTTCGTGACGTTCGTACGATATTTGGCGACACAAAAAATTGCGATTTCCCAGCTTCAGGGAATTCGGAGCGAGAGAAACGAGGCCCCGTAACGCACATGAGAGCAATCCCGGCCAATTTCTACCGTTTGATGGGGTCTATGTGTGCTGGAAAAGCGTGTGGAAGTTTCGTAACGTTCGGACGATATTTGGCGACACTATAATGATCGTTTTGCCAGCTCCAGGGAATTCGGAGCGAGAGAAACGAGGCCCCGTAACGCACATGAGAGCAATCCCGGCCAATTTCTACCGTTTGATGGGGTCTATGTGTGCTGGAAAAGCGTGTGGAAGTTTCGTGACGTTCGGACGATATTTGGCGACACTAAAATGAGCGTTTTGCCAGCTCCAGGGAATTCGGAGCGAGAGAAACGAGGCCCCGTAACGCACATGAGAGCAATCCCGGCCAATTTCTACCGTTTGATGGGGTCTATGTGTGCTGGGAAAGCGTGTGGAAGTTTCGTGACGTTCGGACGATATTTGGCGACACTAAAATGAGCGTTTTGCCAGCTCCAGGGAATTCGGAGCGAGAGAAACGAGGCCCCGTAACGCACATGAGAGCAATCCCGGCCAATTTCTACCGTTTGATGGGGTCTATGTGTAAAAATTTTGACTTTTTTTGGTGCACGAGCAAATCTGCTGGAAAAGCCTGTGGACGGTTCGTGACGTTCGTACGATATTTGGCGACACAAAAAATTGCGATTTCCCAGCTTCAGGGAATTCGGAGCGAGAGAAACGAGGCCCCGTAACGCACATGAGAGCAATCCCGGCCAATTTCTACCGTTTGATGGGGTCTATGTGTGCTGGAAAAGCGTGTGGAAGTTTCGTAACGTTCGGACGATATTTGGCGACACTATAATGAGCGTTTTGCCAGCTCCAGGGAATTCGGAGCGAGAGAAACGAGGCCCCGTAACGCACATGAGAGCAATCCCGGCCAATTTCTACCGTTTGATGGGGTCTATGTGAAGTATTGGAATTGACGGCAGGAATTTCTTGACGGGTAACACACTTTTATTAAATCTTTACGTGTCACAATACAACGTGTGGTCTTCCTTCTTCCGACGACACACTCCACTAATCTCGTGTAAACTCTAGGCCTCTGGCTACACCCGATACACTTGACTCGTGTAGACCCTATGCCTCTGGCTACACACAATATACTCGACTCGTGTAAGCCCTATGCCTCTGGCTACACAATACACTCGACTCGTGTAGACCCTATGCCCTGGCTACACACAATACACTCGCCTCTGGGTTACACAGAGTCCCGGTCCCGTTAGGACAGCGGGGCTAGGTACCGCAGGGCTCTAGGTCTTCATCCCCGTCTTCATTCTTTGCTGGTTACACACTGCCCTTACGCCTGTGTGCATCCCCTTTTATAGCCCCTGCTCACGAGAGACGGAGCTGATGCGGACGTCGACGTGAGCGTCGTTCCTTAATGAACCAATCACGACGCACTCTCTCTACGATCCGCTTTCCCCAGCGCGTGTTAACATTACTCCACCAATCACACTGCGCTGCCACCTGATCACTCCCTCTCAGCGCGTCACCGGCCCACAGCCAATCGGTACCCCGTAACCCACGACCCCGCGCTGACCCCTGATCCTCCACCGTCAGCGCGCGTCACCACCTACACAGCCAATCATCACGCACTGGCATACGATCCCTAATCCCAGCGTGTATCACCTCTACATATGTGTAAAAATTTTGACTTTTTTTGGTGCACGAGCAAATCTGCTGGGAAAGCGTGTGGAAGTTTCGTGACGTTCGGACAATATTTGGCGACACTAAAATGAGCGTTTTGCCAGCTCCAGGGAATTCGGAGCGAGAGAAACGAGGCCCCGTAACGCACATGAGAGCAATCCCGGCCAATTTCTACCGTTTGATGGGGTCTATGTGTGCTGGAAAAGCGTGTGGAAGTTTCATGACGTTCGGACGATATTTGGCGACACTATAATGAGCGTTTTGCCAGCTCCAGGGAATTCGGAGCGAGAGAAACGAGGCCCCGTAACGCACATGAGAGCAATCCCGGCCAATTTCTACCGTTTGATGGGGTCTATGTGTGCTGGAAAAGCGTGTGGAAGTTTCGTGACGTTCGGACGATATTTGGCGACACTATAATGAGCGTTTTGCCAGCTCCAGGGAATTCGGAGCGAGAGAAACGAGGCCCCGTAACGCACATGAGAGCAATCCCGGCCAATTTCTACCGTTTGATGGGGTCTATGTGTGCTGGAAAAGCGTGTGGAAGTTTCGTGACGTTCGGACGATATTTGGCGACACTATAATGAGCGTTTTGCCAGCTCCAGGGAATTCGGAGCGAGAGAAACGAGGCCCCGTAACGCACATGAGAGCAATCCCGGCCAATTTCTACCGTTTGATGGGGTCTATGTGTAAAAATTTTGACTTTTTTTGGTGCACGAGCAAATCTGCTGGAAAAGCCTGTGGACGGTTCGTGACGTTCGTACGATATTTGGCGACACAAAAAATTGCGATTTCCAGCTTCAGGGAATTCGGAGCGAGAGAAACGAGGCCCCGTAACGCACATGAGAGCAATCCCGGCCAATTTCTACCGTTTGATGGGGTCTATGTGTGCTGGAAAAGCGTGTGGAAGTTTCGTGACGTTCGGACGATATTTGGCGACACTATAATGAGCGTTTTGCCAGCTCCAGGGAATTCGGAGCGAGAGAAACGAGGCCCCGTAACGCACATGAGAGCAATCCCGGCCAATTTCTACCGTTTGATGGGGTCTATGTGTGCTGGAAAAGCGTGTGGAAGTTTCGTGACGTTCGGACGATATTTGGCGACACTATAATGAGCGTTTTGCCAGCTCCAGGGAATTCGGAGCGAGAGAAACGAGGCCCCGTAACGCACATGAGAGCAATCCCGGCCAATTTCTACCGTTTGATGGGGTCTATGTGTAAAAATTTTGACTTTTTTGGTGCACGAGCAAATCTGCTGGGAAAGCGTGTGGAAGTTTCGTGACGTTCGGACGATATTTGGCGACACTAAAATGAGCGTTTTGCCAGCTCCAGGGAATTCGGAGCGAGAGAAACGAGGCCCCGTAACGCACATGAGAGCAATCCCGGCCAATTTCTACCGTTTGATGGGGTCTATGTGTAAAAATTTTGACTTTTTTTGGTGCACGAGCAAATCTGCTGGGAAAGCGTGTGGAAGTTTCGTGACGTTCGGACGATATTTGGCGACACTAAAATGAGCGTTTTGCCAGCTCCAGGGAATTCGGAGCGAGAGAAACGAGGCCCCGTAACGCACATGAGAGCAATCCCGGCCAATTTCTACCGTTTGATGGGGTCTATGTGTGCTGGAAAAGCGTGTGGAAGTTTCGTGACGTTCGGACGATATTTGGCGACACTATAATGAGCGTTTTTCCAGCTCCAGGGAATTCGGAGCGAGAGAAACGAGGCCCCGTAACGCACATGAGAGCAATCCCGGCCAATTTCTACCGTTTGATGGGGTCTATGTGTGCTGGAAAAGCGTGTGGAAGTTTCGTGACGTTCGGACAATATTTGGCGACACTATAATGAGCGTTTTGCCAGCTCCAGGGAATTCGGAGTGAGAGAAACGAGGCCCCGTAACGCACATGAGAGCAATCCCGGCCAATTTCTACCGTTTGATGGGGTCTATGTGTAAAAATTTTGACTTTTTTTGGTGCACGAGCAAATCTGCTGGGAAAGCGTGTGGAAGTTTCGTGACGTTCGGACGATATTTGGCGACACTAAAATGAGCGTTTTGCCAGCTCCAGGGAATTCGGAGCGAGAGAAACGAGGCCCCGTAACGCACATGAGAGCAATCCCGGCCAATTTCTACCGTTTGATGGGGTCTATGTGTGCTGGAAAAGCGTGTGGAAGTTTCGTGACGTTCGGACGATATTTGGCGACACTATAATGAGCGTTTTGCCAGCTCCAGGGAATTCGGAGCGAGAGAAACGAGGCCCCGTAACGCACATGAGAGCAATCCCGGCCAATTTCTACCGTTTGATGGGGTCTATGTGTGCTGGAAAAGCGTGTGGAAGTTTTGTGACGTTCGGACAATATTTGGCGACACTATAATGAGCGTTTTGCCAGCTCCAGGGAATTCGGAGCGAGAGAAACGAGGCCCCGTAACGCACATGAGAGCAATCCCGGCCAATTTCTACCGTTTGATGGGGTCTATGTGTAAAAATTTTGACTTTTTTTGGTGCACGAGCAAATCTGCTGGGAAAGCGTGTGGAAGTTTCGTGACGTTCGGACGATATTTGGCGACACTAAAATGAGCGTTTTGCCAGCTCCAGGAATTCGGAGCGAGAGAAACGAGGCCCCGTAACGCACATGAGAGTGTGGTGCCACAGCGACGGGGCCGCTCTGCCGAGCCAGGGAGCCGCCCGGCTTCCCCCACCGCACTGCCCCCCATCACCCGCCCCACATAAGCACACACCCGCACGCATCCCCCCCCCCCCCCCATAGAGCTGGAAGGGAAGGTTACCTGATCGACTGGTTTTTATCCGAGAGACCCTTATCGGGATTAATTCTCACGGTTTCCGGCGATCAGGGAATTGGATGACCTCCCCCGTGCTACGTGGTACCGCGGCGCTGCTGCCGGCCTTAATATGGTGTGGTCGCGGCGTGGGGCATTCGGCCACCGCGGTTGAGGCGCATTTCCCCCCACACACACCCCCACGAGTCGACGGGGCAAGCAGGGGAGGCACGAGACAGCATGAATAGCGGGGTCACAGGGGCTGTTGCGCATAGTCATGGAGGGTTGGGATAATTGCGCTTGAGCGCGCAGGCCCCATTGTTAGGAAGGGTAAGGGAGTAATTAGGATGTACGCCGCCAACGTCGCGCACTGATTAGCATATCAACAGCGCCCGGGAACCGCCGTGCGCGGGCTTGGGGTGCACGAGCCCATTGTTCAGCGCAGCATCCCCTTGGAGGTAGGGAGGATAAATAGAGGAGCGGAGAGGGGAAATCGCCCCTTCTCTCCAGGCCAGCGGACCAGCAGGAGTTCCAGCCAGCGACCCGGACGTCCGTGCGACGCATCGAGGTACGCTGTTAGCGCAGAGAGCAGCGAACCTCCGCGGGCACCAAACAGTGAGTGGGGAGGTGAAGTAGGGTATCGTAAGCCGATAAATAGGGAATAGGTACAGGTTTAGTGGAATAGGCCAGCCTCGTCGACTCACTGATTCCACATCAATTCGCAGGTGGCATATAATAAATCATTAATAGCGAAGCGTGGTCTCGCGTGATCTTGTCGTGCAGTGTGAGCGTGTGGGTGCGCTGTGTGCACAGTGGTTCGCCACGTGAGTGAGCGCTGCGCGGAGCTGAGCGCGCGGGTTGCGCGTGGGTACGCAGTGATTCTGTGGTGCTGCGGCTCGCCTCGGGGGAGCGCTGCGCAGAGCGGTGCGAGAGTGGGTGTCGCGTGTGTTCACTCCGTGTGTGATACAGGTGCGCGAGTATAACGTGAGTTGAGTTGGAGTGCGCGGAGCGGCGTGTGTGTGGGCGTGCGTGCGTAATCGGCGTCCCCCAGGTGCGCGCTCATAACGTGAGCGGCAGCAGGCGGCGAGCGCTGCGCAGAGCGGCGCAAGAGTGGGTATCGCGTGTGGAGCTGTATGCGTGTGTGCGCGCACGTTCACTACGTGTATAATACGGATGCGCATTGGGAACGTGCCGCACAGGGCTATACTGCGAGCACGGCGTTTGATCGACGATGATGTGCGCACGTATGCTCGCAGCGTGGGAGCGCGGCGCGAGGCTGTAACCGTAGGGGCGTCGCGTTCGAATGCCGGCGAAACCGTAGCGGGTAATAGGGAGGTGGGGTAACGTAAACGAATAGGGGATGCAGGCGGGAGGGACCCCGGGGGCCGACGGCCCCCACAAATTGGTGTCAGAAGCGGTACGGACCCCCGCGTTACCTCACGCTAAAATAAGACTAATATTTACCGGCCGGGGGGCCCCTTCGTGGAAGGCATTCACCCGCAATCTCTTAGGGGCCAAGGAAATTAATGGATGGACGGACGCGCAGGCAGTACGTCAACTTAATATGAATCTTGATGGGCGGGCAGCCGATTTTGTAGAAGCGTTACCCGCGAGCGCACAGACACAGCTAGAGGAGCTGATGCGCCGACTCGATCAGCGTTTTGGCACGCGTGACGAGGAGGAAGCAAAATCGGCCTTAGAGGCGCGCCGGCGCCAACCTGGCGAAGATCTTACGTGATTACGCCGAGGATGTGCGCGAGTTAACAAAGATCGCACGCCCGGGGTACGCAACTGATGTTATTGAGGAACTGGCCGCCGAGAAAATCCAGCGGTACCTGTCTCGCACGGCGTGGTGGCAGCCAGACATGAGCTGCCCACGTCTTCCCTTTAACACCCTTGTCGAGCGCGCACGTAAGTGTGAAAGAATTCACAGCGAACGCGCGCAGCTTCGGGGGCTGGGACGAGAGCGCGCCATTGCGAGCCTGCTCTCGGAAGACTAGGAGGAGGAACAGGAGCTCGCGAGGACGGTAAGGGGCCGGGAAAGAGAGCCTCCAGTGTCCCGCGAGACAACCCCGGGATGGGTTGCCGGTATACAAACGGGTATAAAGGATGTCTCCGGCCAGGTAACCCAGGTACGCGAGGAAACGAATAAAATATGACCCAACTGCAATCCTCCGTTGAGACCATCCGATCCGAGATGGGGGAACTAGACTCCACGGTAGGAGGGCTAACTGGAAGGATAGCGCGACTAGAAGCAGAGTATGAGCAGCAGCGCACTGGGGGAGGAGGGAGTGGGCAGAGAGCCCATTACGGAGCCGCCACCCCTCCCCGGGCATGTTATATGTGCGATCGCCGAGGGCATCTAGTGAGGGACTGTCCTCAGGTCGCCCGAGCTAGACAAGAGCTAAGGTCAAACACTAAGGCCCCCCTAGAGAGGGGACCACCGGGGGGCGAAATCGGCGTAGCCCCGACACAAACAAGCTGTGAGAATAATGGCGAGCGAGTGATCTCCACACAGGTTCCAGCAACAACGCCCACAGAAACGGTGACTCCTGGCGACTGGCTGCGGGAGCTGGTGGCGGGGATCACGGGGGCCACGTCGCTGGTGGAAGGGGAGGTAAACGGAGTGCGTACCCGAATCCTGCTGGACACGGGGGCGGTGGCCTCGCTCGTGAGCGCAGCGCACTGCAGCGCGATCGGGGTCGACGTGCGTCACCTGCAGGTACCGGACCGCGCGCTGCACACGGCGAGCGGAGCCGGAATGGGGCTGCTGGGGAGAGCCACCTTAGAGGTCCGCATAGGCAGCCAGGTGTGCACGCAGGAGTTCTACGTGTCGAGTGCGTTGTGTCACGAGTGTATCGCAGGCACCGACCTCCTAGAACGGTTGGGACTCAACGTGCAACCCCGCCAGCGATGCGCCACCATGGAGAGCAACGGCGAGCGGATACCGTTCCTGGGACGAGAACCAACGCGCCGCCGCTTTGCACCTGTGGCCGCTATCCTGGCGACGGCAGTCACCATCGGCCCGCTCACCGAGATGCTGGTGCCGGTGGCAACATCCCCCACCGACCCCGCGCTCCGACCATCAGGGGAGGTAATGCTAACTCCTCACCCGGAGTTAGCAAAACGGTATGGGATAGTGGGATCCGCCACGTTGGTAAACGCAGATGGGGACCGATTGTTTATGCGGATGTTTAACCCCCACAATACCCCAGCGATACTGCGACGGCGCACCCCGATAGCCACAGTACACCCCCTGCACGCACGCCACTCTAACGACTCGGTGTTCGCACTCTGGGCTGAGGACCCCGGTCGTCCTGAGGGTGAGCAGGACCTGGCCTGGCGAGTCGGCCCGACTCCCCGAGCCGAGGTCGTTCCCCTGCTCGACGCGTTACATGTACCATGGGCGGACTTACCTAAGGGAGGGGCCGATCGGCTGCGCGAGTTACTGCGGGAGTATGCCGACGTGTTCAGCGAACACGACTCGGACGTGGGTCGGACCGACCTGGTTAAGCATCAAATTGACACCGGTGCAGCCCGACCAATCAAACTCCCTGCGTACCGAGTGGGCGCACCCGAACGCGCCCAAATCAAAGAGGCAGTTGGGGACATGCTTCGCGATAACATAATTCAGCCCTCGGCGAGTCCCTGGTCAGCCCCGGTGGTACTAGTAACGAAAAAGGATGGGTCAACCCGGTTCTGCGTCGATTACCGTAAACTAAATGCAGTCACGCTCGGCGATGCCTTCCCCATACCTCGCATCGACGACACCTTCGACAGTCTCGCAGGAGCGCGGTATTTTTCCACCCTCGATCTGGCGTCCGGTTACTGGCAGGTGGAGATGACGGAGGAGGATCGGCCAAAAACAGCATTCACCACCCCGATGGGCCTGTTTGAGTTTCGAGTGTTGCCGTTCGGACTCACTAACGCGCCCGCGACGTTCCAGCGGTTGATGGAGTTGGTGATGCGGGGCTTGCAGTGGGAACAGTGCCTGATTTACTTGGACGATGTGATAGTGTTCAGTAGATCTTTGTCTGAGCATTGGTCCAGGCTTCGAGAGGTGTTCCAGCGACTGCGAGCGGCTCATCTCAAGCTCAAGCCACGTAAGTGTTACATCGCACAACGCGAGGTGGGGTACCTCGGGCATCGCGTCAGCGAGGCAGGCGTGCACACCGATCCGGAGAAGGTACGCGCCGTAGTGGAGTGGCCATGGCCAAGAAATCTGACGGAGATCAGATCATTTTTGGGGCTCGCCACCTATTATCGTCGATTTGTAAAGGGATTCAGCGAGATTGCACGCCCCCTCACCCAACTCACCTCCCCTAAGCACCCCTATCAGTGGACGGGGACCTGCCAGACGGCCTTCACCACTCTCAAAGATCACCTCACCCACGCCCCCACCCTCGCTTTCCCCGATTTTACCACCGATTTTATTTTGGACACCGACGCCTGCAGCAGCGGGCTGGGCGCGGTGTTGTCACAGGTACAGGATGGGACGGAACGAGTCATCGCGTACGCCAGCCGGACCTTGAGTGGGGCTGAGCTGAACTATTGCGTGACCCGCCAAGAGTTGTACGCCGTGATTTTCGCATGCAAACAGTTCCGGCCGTATTTGTACGGCAGGAGATGTCGCGTACGCACTGACCATTATGCTCTGCAGTTTCTTCTTACATTCAAGGAGCCGCGGGGGCAGATGGCCCGGTGGTTGGCGCAGTTGCAGGAGTACAACCTGCAAATCGAGTATCGGGCTGGCCGGACGCATGCAAACGCGGACGCCTTGTCGAGGCGACCCACGGTGTACGCCGAGACGAGGGCGGAGGAGGCCTGCCCGTGTTTCACGGGGGGACGCTGCCGGCAGGCAACGGACCCCGAGAGGCCGCGGCCACTGACCCCCCCCCAGCGAGGGAGAGTGCAGTGTGCGCCACGGAAACCCTCACAGGTGGCACTGAGGATCCCGTCGACCGCCCGGCAAGCGCGGGACCCGCGGCTCGGGACCCGATTGGACGGATCCAGGAGGACGTCGGCTGCGCCTTCCCGGGCCTAAACGACGAGCAGCTGAGACAGACCCAGCAGCGAGATCCGGATCTGGCGGCAGTGGAGGCGGCACTGCGGGAGGAAAAGAGCGCCCTACCAGGACCCTGGAGCGGTTTGTATGCCCGGTTGTGTGTGCAGAACGGAGTGGTACGGGAGTTAACCGAGGCCGGCCAGCCGGGGTGCATCTGTGTTCCTGCCCAGGTGCGACCCCAGCTGCTACGGCTGGTGCATGACCACCCACTCGGGGGCCACGATGGGGAACGACGTACTCGAGAGACCCTGCGTCGCCAGTATCTCTGGCCCCAATTGGCACAAGACGTGGCGGCCTGGGTACAGGGCTGCCGCGCCTGTCAGCAGTGCGGGCCGAAACCGGCACGATACCAGGTACCCCTAAGGCCGTTCCGCGTCAGCCGCACGAATCAGCTGGTCGGGATCGACCTACAGGGGCCATTCCCGCGATCCCATCGAGGCAACCGATATATCCTAGTCGCAGTAGAGTATTTCACCCGCTACCCCGTGGCAGTGGCCATCCCTGATAAAACGGCCTTGGTGGTGGCCCGGGCATTTGTGGAACACTACCTACTTAAGCACGGGATCCCAGAACGAGTCCTCACCGACCAGGGTAGCGAGTTCGAGGCCGAGTTGTTCCAGGCACTGTGCCGAGAGTTCGGAATCCAGAAGGACCGAACCACAGCGTACCACCCCCAGGCGAACGGGATGGTGGAGCGCATGAATCAGACCTTATCGGGGAAACTCAAACGTATGGCGGCCGCAAATCAACGGGATTGGGATGAACACCTCCCCTACGCCCTTTTCGCCTACGCCACCACCGTACACACGTCGACGGGACAAACCCCGTTTTTAATGATGTTCGGCCGTGAGTCTCGTTTACCCGCAGATCTGCTATTCGGCGTCCCTTCCCCCCAGCCGGAGGAGGGAAGCCGCCCCGTGGAACACCTGTTGGAGACCCTACGAGAAGCCCGAGGCCGAGCATACCCGCAAGGGGAAGCCGCGCATCGGCGGCAGGAACAGGGCACCCGACCCCGCATGGAACCCCCCTTATTCCTGACAGGTGCTAAGGTGTGGCTACACACCCCTCGCGTCGGGGCCGGGCAGGTGGGGAAACTGACGACCTACTGGCGGGGACCCTGGACCGTGGTGCGACAGATCTCCCCCTGGACGGTACTAATTGATGGCGGGGAGAGGGGTCGAGAGACGGTGGTCAATGTCCGCCGCTTAAAACCGTGGAAAGCGGCCCCGGCGAGAGAGAACCCCGTCACCCGAAAGCCCCGAAATCCCGGAGTACCCGCATCCCCCGTGCCCGGGGGCCTCGCGCAGTATATGGGCCCCACGGAGCCCAGGGCTCCGAGGGGCCCCGGGCGGGGCCGGGGGCGACGAGGACGGCGACCCTTAAACCCCACCGCCTCTGAGTTTGTTCCCCAGCCCGCAGGTGCCAGGGGCCGAGGGGAGCCGTTGGAATGGAGGAGGAGACCACCGCCGGAGCCCCAGGAGACGGAGCCGCCACCCCCGAGGCCAGCCACAAGGGCCGGGCGAATCCCGCGGACCCCGCGGCGATACCTCGTGGGGGCAACCCAGGCGAGGTGCTCAAGTCAACCCGGGACGGGGACTGGCACCCCGGGGGGCTATGTGGTGCCACAGCGACGGGGCCGCTCTGCCGAGCCAGCGAGCCGCCCGGCTTCCCCCACCGCACTGCCCCCCATCACCCGCCCCACATAAGCACACACCCGCACGCATCCCCCCCCCCCCCCCCCCATAGAGCTGGAAGGGAAGGTTACCTGATCGACCGGTTTTTATCCGAGAGACCCTTATCGGGATTAATTCTCACGGTTTCCGGCGATCAGGGAATTGGATGACCTCCCCCGTGCTACGTGGTACCGCGGCGCTGCTGCCGGCCTTAATATGGTGTGGTCGCGGCGTGGGGCATTCGGCCACCGCGGTTGAGGCGCATTTCCCCCCACACACACCCCCACGAGTCGACGGGGCAAGCAGGGGAGGCACGAGACAGCATGAATAGCGGGGTCACAGGGGCTGTTGCGCATAGTCATGGAGGGTTGGGATAATTGCGCTTGAGCGCGCAGGCCCCATTGTTAGGAAGGGTAAGGGAGTAATTAGGATGTACGCCGCCAACGTCGCGCACTGATTAGCATATCAACAGCGCCCGGGAACCGCCGTGCGCGGGCTTGGGGTGCACGAGCCCATTGTTCAGCGCAGCATCCCCTTGGAGGTAGGGAGGATAAATAGAGGAGCGGAGAGGGGAAATCGCCCCTTCTCTCCAGGCCAGCGGACCAGCAGGAGTTCCAGCCAGCGACCCGGACGTCCGTGCGACGCATCGAGGTACGCTGTTAGCGCAGAGAGCAGCGAACCTCCGCGGGCACCAAACAGTGAGTGGGGAGGTGAAGTAGGGTATCGTAAGCCGATAAATAGGGAATAGGTACAGGTTTAGTGGAATAGGCCAGCCTCGTCGACTCACTGATTCCACATCAATTCGCAGGTGGCATATAATAAATCATTAATAGCGAAGCGTGGTCTCGCGTGATCTTGTCGTGCAGTGTGAGCGTGTGGGTGCGCTGTGTGCACAGTGGTTCGCCACGTGAGTGAGCGCTGCGCGGAGCTGAGCGCGCGGGTTGCGCGTGGGTACGCAGTGATTCTGTGGTGCTGCGGCTCGCCTCGGGGGAGCGCTGCGCAGAGCGGTGCGAGAGTGGGTGTCGCGTGTGTTCACTCCGTGTGTGATACAGGTGCGCGAGTATAACGTGAGTTGAGTTGGAGTGCGCGGAGCGGCGTGTGTGTGGGCGTGCGTGCGTAATCGGCGTCCCCCAGGTGCGCGCTCATAACGTGAGCGGCCAGCAGGCGGCGAGCGCTGCGCAGAGCGGCGCAAGAGTGGGTATCGCGTGTGGAGCTGTATGCGTGTGTGCGCGCACGTTCACTACGTGTATAATACGGATGCGCATTGGGAACGTGCCGCACAGGGCTATACTGCGAGCACGGCGTTTGATCGACGATGATGTGCGCACGTATGCTCGCAGCGTGGGAGCGCGGCGCGAGACTGTAACCGTAGGGGCGTCGCGTTCGAATGCCGGCGAAACCGTAGCGGGTAATAGGGAGGTGGGGTAACGTAAACGAATAGGGGATGCAGGCGGGAGGGACCCCGGGGGCCGACGGCCCCCACAAGAGCAATCCCGGCCAATTTCTACCGTTTGATGGGGTCTATGTGTGCTGGAAAAGCGTGTGGAAGTTTCGTGACGTTCGGACGATATTTGGCGACACTATAATGAGCGTTTTGCCAGCTCCAGGGAATTCGGAGCGAGAGAAACGAGGCCCCGTAACGCACATGAGAGCAATCCCGGCCAATTTCTACCGTTTGATGGGGTCTATGTGTGCTGGAAAAGCGTGTGGAAGTTTCGTGACGTTCGGACGATATTTGGCGACACTATAATGAGCGTTTTGCCAGCTCCAGGGAATTCCGAGCGAGAGAAACGAGGCCCCGTAACGCACATGAGAGCAATCCCGGCCAATTTCTACCGTTTGATGGGGTCTATGTGTAAAAATTTTGACTTTTTTTGGTGCACGAGCAAATCTGCTGGGAAAGCGTGTGGAAGTTTCGTGACGTTCGGACGATATTTGGCGACACTAAAATGAGCGTTTTGCCAGCTCCAGGGAATTCGGAGCGAGAGAAACGAGTCCCCGTAACGCACATGAGAGCAATCCCGGCCAATTTCTACCGTTTGATGGGGTCTATGTGTAAAAATTTTGACTTTTTTTGGTGCACGAGCAAATCTGCTGGGAAAGCGTGTGGAAGTTTCGTGACGTTCGGACGATATTTGGCGACACTAAAATGAGCGTTTTGCCAGCTCCAGGGAATTCGGAGCGAGAGAAACGAGGCCCCGTAACGCACATGAGAGCAATCCCGGCCAATTTCTACCGTTTGATGGGGTCTATGTGTAAACATTTTGACTTTTTTTGGTGCACGAGCAAATCTGCTGGAAAAGCCTGTGGACGGTTCGTGACGTTCGTACGATATTTGGCGACACAAAAAATTGCGATTTCCCAGCTTCAGGGAATTCGGAGCGAGAGAAACGAGGCCCCGTAACGCACATGAGAGCAATCCCGGCCAATTTCTACCGTTTGATGGGGTCTATGTGTGCTGGAAAAGCGTGTGGAAGTTTCGTCACGTTCGGACGATATTTGGCGACACTATAATGAGCGTTTTGCCAGCTCCAGGGAATTCGGAGCGAGAGAAACGAGGCCCCGTAACGCACATGAGAGCAATCCCGGCCAATTTCTACCGTTTGATGGGGGTCTATGTGTAAAAATTTTGACTTTTTTTGGTGCACGAGCAATCTGCTGGAAAAGTCTGTGGACGGTTCGTGACGTTCGTACGATATTTGGCGACACAAAAAATTGCGATTTCCCAGCTTCTGGGAATTCGGAGCGAGAGAAACGAGGCCCCGTAACGCACATGAGAGCAATCCCGGCCAATTTCTACCGTTTGATGGGGTCTATGTGTGCTGGAAAAGCGTGTGGAAGTTTCGTGACGTTCGGACGATATTTGGCGACACTATAATGAGCGTTTTGCCAGCTCCAGGGAATTCGGAGCGAGAGAAACGAGGCCCCGTAACGCACATGAGAGCAATCCCGGCCAATTTCTACCGTTTGATGGGGTCTATGTGTAAAAATTTTGACTTTTTTTGGTGCACGAGCAAATCTGCTGGGAAAGCGTGTGGAAGTTTCGTGACGTTCGGACGATATTAGGCGACACTAAAATGAGCGTTTTGCCAGCTCCAGGGAATTCGGAGCGAGAGAAACGAGGGCCCCGTTACGCACATGAGAGCAATCCCGGCCAATTTCTACCGTTTGATGGGGTCTATGTTTATACAAATTTTGACTTTTTTTGGTGCACGAGCAAATCTGCTGGGAAAGCGTGTGGAAGTTTCGTGACGTTCGGACGATATTTGGCGACACTAAAATGAGCGTTTTGCCAGCTCCAGGGAATTCGGAGCGAGATAACGAGGCCCCGTAACGCACATGAGAGCAATCCCGGCCAATTTCTACCGTTTGATGGGGTCTATGTGTAAACATTTTGACTTTTTTTGGTGCACGAGCAAATCTGCTGGAAAAGCCTGTGGACGGTTCGTGACGTTCGTACGATATTTGGCGACACAAAAAATTGCGATTTCCCAGCTTCAGGGAATTCGGAGCGAGAGAAACGAGGCCCCGTAACGCACATGAGAGCAATCCCGGCCAATTTCTACCGTTTGATGGGGTCTATGTGTGCTGGAAAAGCGTGTGGAAGTTTCGTCACGTTCGGACGATATTTGGCGACACTATAATGAGCGTTTTGCCAGCTCCAGGGAATTCGGAGCGAGAGAAACGAGGCCCCGTAACGCACATGAGAGCAATCCCGGCCAATTTCTACCGTTTGATGGGGGTCTATGTGTAAAAATTTTGACTTTTTTTGGTGCACGAGCAAATCTGCTGGAAAAGTCTGTGGACGGTTCGTGACGTTCGTACGATATTTGGCGACACAAAAAATTGCGATTTCCCAGCTTCTGGGAATTCGGAGCGAGAGAAACGAGGCCCCGTAACGCACATGAGAGCAATCCCGGCCAATTTCTACCGTTTGATGGGGTCTATGTGTGCTGGAAAAGCGTGTGGAAGTTTCGTGACGTTCGGACGATATTTGGCGACACTATAATGAGCGTTTTGCCAGCTCCAGGGAATTCGGAGCGAGAGAAACGAGGCCCCGTAACGCACATGAGAGCAATCCCGGCCAATTTCTACCGTTTGATGGGGTCTATGTGTAAAAATTTTGACTTTTTTTGGTGCACGAGCAAATCTGCTGGGAAAGCGTGTGGAAGTTTCGTGACGTTCGGACGATATTAGGCGACACTAAAATGAGCGTTTTGCCAGCTCCAGGGAATTCGGAGCGAGAGAAACGAGGCCCCGTTACGCACATGAGAGCAATCCCGGCCAATTTCTACCGTTTGATGGGGTCTATGTTTATACAAATTTTGACTTTTTTTGGTGCACGAGCAAATCTGCTGGGAAAGCGTGTGGAAGTTTCGTGACGTTCGGACGATATTTGGCGACACTAAAATGAGCGTTTTGCCAGCTCCAGGGAATTCGGAGCGAGATAACGAGGCCCCGTAACGCACATGAGAGCAATCCCGGCCAATTTCTACCGTTTGATGGGGTCTATGTGTAAAAATTTTGACTTTTTTTGGTGCACGAGCAAATTTGCTGGAAAAGCCTGTGGACGGTTCGTGACGTTCGTACGATATTTGGCGACACAAAAAATTGCGATTTCCCAGCTTCAGGGAATTCGGAGCGAGAGAAACGAGGCCCCGTAACGCACATGAGAGCAATCCCGGCCAATTTCTACCGTTTGATGGGGTCTATGTGTGCTGGAAAAGCGTGTGGAAGTTTCGTGACGTTCGGACGATATTTGGCGACACTATAATGAGCGTTTTGCCAGCTCCAGGGAATTCGGAGGCGAGAGAAACGAGGCCCCGTAACGCACATGAGAGCAATCCCGGCCAATTTCTACCGTTTGATGGGGTCTATGTGTGCTGGAAAAGCGTGTGGAAGTTTCGTGACGTTCGGACGATATTTGGCGACACTATAATGAGCGTTTTGCCAGCTCCAGGGAATTCGGAGCGAGAGAAACGAGGCCCCGTAACGCACATGAGAGCAATCCCGGCCAATTTCTACCTTTTGATGGGGTCTATGTGTGCTGGAAAAGCGTGTGGAAGTTTCGTGACGTTCGGACGATATTTGGCGACACTATAATGAGCGTTTTGCCAGCTCCAGGGAATTCGGAGCGAGAGAAACGAGGCCCCGTATCGCACATGAGAGCAATCCCGGCCAATTTCTACCGTTTGATGGGGTCTATGTGTAAAAATTTTGACTTTTTTTGGTGCACGAGCAAATCTGCTGGGAAAGCGTGTGGAAGTTTCGTGACGTTCGGACGATATTTGGCGACACTAAAATGAGCGTTTTGCCAGCTCCAGGGAATTCGGAGCGAGAGAAACGAGGCCCCGTAACGCACATGAGAGCAATCCCGGCCAATTTCTACCGTTTGATGGGGTCTATGTGTACAAATTTTGACTTTTTTTGGTGCACGAGCAAATCTGCTGGGAAAGCGTGTGGAAGTTTCGTGACGTTCGGACGATATTTGGCGACACTAAAATGAGCGTTTTGCCAGCTCCAGGGAATTCGGAGCGAGATAACGAGGCCCCGTAACGCACATGAGAGCAATCCCGGCCAATTTCTACCGTTTGATGGGGTCTATGTGTAAAAATTTTGACTTTTTTTGGTGCACGAGCAAATTTGCTGGAAAAGCCTGTGGACGGTTCGTGACGTTCGTACGATATTTGGCGACACAAAAAATTGCGATTTCCCAGCTTCAGGGAATTCGGAGCGAGAGAAACGAGGCCCCGTAACGCACATGAGAGCAATCCCGGCCAATTTCTACCGTTTGATGGGGTCTATGTGTGCTGGAAAAGCGTGTGGAAGTTTCGTGACGTTCGGACGATATTTGGCGACACTATAATGAGCGTTTTGCCAGCTCCAGGGAATTCGGAGCGAGAGAAACGAGGCCCCGTAACGCACATGAGAGCAATCCCGGCCAATTTCTACCGTTTGATGGGGTCTATGTGTGCTGGAAAAGCGTGTGGAAGTTTCGTGACGTTCGGACGATATTTGGCGACACTATAATGAGCGTTTTGCCAGCTCCAGGGAATTCGGAGCGAGAGAAACGAGGCCCCGTAACGCACATGAGAGCAATCCCGGCCAATTTCTACCGTTGATGGGGTCTATGTGTAAAATTTTGACTTTTTTTGGTGCACGAGCAAATCTGCTGAAAAAGCGTGTGGAAGTTTCGTGACGTTCGGACGATATTTGGCGACACTAAATGAGCGTTTTGCCAGCTCCAGGGAATTCGGAGCGAGAGAAACGAGGCCCCGTAACGCACATGAGAGCAATCCCGGCCAATTTCTACCGTTTGATGGGGTCTATGTGTAAAAAATTTTACTTTTTTTGGTGCACGAGCAAATCTGCTGGGAAAGCGTGTGGAAGTTTCGTGACGTTCGGACGATATTTGGCGACACTAAAATGAGCGTTTTGCCAGCTCCAGGGAATTCGGAGCGAGAGAAACGAGGCCCCGTAACGCACATGAGAGCAATCCCGGCCAATTTCTACCGTTTGATGGGGTCTATGTGTAAAAATTTTGACTTTTTTTGGTGCACGAGCAAATCTGCTGGAAAAGCCTGTGGACGGTTCGTGACGTTCGTACGATATTTGGCGACACAAAAATTGCGATTTCCCAGCTTCAGGGAATTCGGAGCGAGAGAAACGAAGCCCCGTAACGCACATGAGAGCAATCCCGGCCAATTTCTACCGTTTGATGGGGTCTATGTGTGCTGGAAAAGCGTGTGGAAGTTTCGTGACGTTCGGACGATATTTGGCGACACTATAATGAGCGTTTTGCCAGCTCCAGGGAATTCGGAGCGAGAGAAAACGAGGCCCCGTAACGCACATGAGAGCAATCCCGGCCAATTTCTACCGTTTGATGGGGTCTATGTGTGCTGGAAAAGCGTGTGGAAGTTTCGTGACGTTCGGACGATATTTGGCGACACTATAATGAGCGTTTTGCCAGCTCCAGGGAATTCGGAGCGAGAGAAACGAGGCCCCGTAACGCACATGAGAGCAATCCCGGCCAATTTCTACCGTTTGATGGGGTCTATGTGTAAAAATTTTGACTTTTTTTGGTGCACGAGCAAATTTGCTGGAAAAGCCTGTGGACGGTTCGTGACGTTCGTACGATATTTGGCGACACAAAAAATTGCGATTTCCCAGCTTCAGGGAATTCGGAGCGAGAGAAACGAGGCCCCGTAACGCACATGAGAGCAATCCCGGCCAATTTCTACCGTTGATGGAGGTCTATGTGTGCTGGAAAAGCGTGTGGAAGTTTCGTGACGTTCGGACGATATTTGGCGACACTATAATGAGCGTTTTGCCAGCTCCAGGGAATTCGGAGCGAGAGAAACGAGGCCCCGTAACGCACATGAGAGCATCCCGGCCAATTTCTACCGTTTGATGGGGTCTATGTGTGCTGGAAAAGCGTGTGGAAGTTTCGTGACGTTCGGACGATATTTGGCGACACTATAATGAGCGTTTTGCCAGCTCCAGGGAATTCGGAGCGAGAGAAACGATGCCCCGTAACGCACATGAGAGCAATCCCGGCCAATTTCTACCGTTTGATGGGGTCTATGTGTGCTGGAAAAGCGTGTGGAAGTTTCGTGACGTTCGGACGATATTTGGCGACACTAAATGAGCGTTTTGCCAGCTCCAGGGAATTCGGAGCGAGAGAAACGAGGCCCCGTAACGCACATGAGAGCAATCACGGCCAATTTCTACGTTTGATGGGGTCTATGTGTAAAAATTTTGACTTTTTTTGGTGCACGAGCAAATCTGCTGGGAAAGCGTGTGGAAGTTTCGTGACGTTCGGACGATATTTGGCGACACTAAAATGAGCGTTTTGCCAGCTCCAGGGAATTCGGAGCGAGAGAAACGAGGCCCTGTAACGCACATGAGAGCAATCCCGGCCAATTTCTACCGTTTGATGGGGTCTATGTGTACAAATTTTGACTTTTTTTGGTGCACGAGCAAATCTGCTGGAAAGCGTGTGGAAGTTTCGTGACGTTCGGACGATATTTGGCGACACTAAAATGAGCGTTTTGCCAGCTCCAGGGAATTCGGAGCGAGATAACGAGGCCCCGTAACGCACATGAGAGCAATCCCGGCCAATTTCTACCGTTTGATGGGGTCTATGTGTAAAAATTTTGACTTTTTTTGGTGCACGAGCAAATTTGCTGGAAAAGCCTGTGGACGGTTCGTGACGTTCGTACGATATTTGGCGACACAAAAAATTGCGATTTCCCAGCTTCAGGGAATTCGGAGCGAGAGAAACGAGGCCCCGTAACGCACATGAGAGCAATCCCGGCCAATTTCTACCGTTTGATGGGTCTATGTGTGCTGGAAAAGCGTGTGGAAGTTTCGTGACGTTCGGACGATATTTGGCGACACTATAATGAGCGTTTTGCCAGCTCCAGGGAATTCGGAGCGAGAGAAACGAGGCCCCGTAACGCACATGAGAGCAATCCCGGCCAATTTCTACCGTTTGATGGGGTCTATGTGTGCTGGAAAAGCGTGTGGAAGTTTCGTGACGTTCGGACGATATTTGGCGACACTATAATGAGCGTTTTGCCAGCTCCAGGGAATTCGGAGCGAGAGAAACGAGGCCCCGTAACGCACATGAGCAATCCAGGCCAATTTCTACCGTTTGATGGGGTCTATGTGTAAAAATTTTGACTTTTTTTGGTGCACGAGCAAATCTGCTGAAAAAGCGTGTGGAAGTTTCGTGACGTTCGGACGATATTTGGCGACACTAAAATGAGCGTTTTGCCAGCTCCAGGGAATTCGGAGCGAGAGAAACGAGGCCCCGTAACGCACATGAGAGCAATCCCGGCCAATTTCTACCGTTTGATGGGTCTATGTGTAAAAAATTTTACTTTTTTCGGTGCACGTGCAAATCTGCTGGGAAAGCGTGTGGAAGTTTCGTGACGTTCGGACGATATTTGGCGACACTAAAGACGTTTTGCCAGCTCCAGGGAATCGGAGCGAGAGAAACGAGGCCCCGTAACGCACATGAGAGCAATCCCGGCCAATTTCTACCGTTTGATGGGGTCTATGTGTAAAATTTTGACTTTTTTTGGTGCACGAGCAAATCTGCTGGAAAAGCCTGTGGACGGTTTCGTGACGTTCGTACGATATTTGGCGACACAAAAAATTGCGATTTCCCAGCTTCAGGGAATTCGGAGCGAGAGAAACGAGGCCCCGTAACGCACATGAGAGCAATCCCGGCCAATTTCTACCGTTTGATGGGGTCTATGTGTGCTGAAAGCGTGTGAAGTTTCGTGACGTTCGGACGATATTTGGCGACACTATAATGAGCGTTTTGCCAGCTCCAGGGAATTCGGACGAGAGAAACGAGGCCCCGTAACGCACATGAGAGCAATCCCGGCCAATTTCTACCGTTGGATGGGGTCTATGTGTGCTGGAAAAGCGTGTGGAGTTTCGTGGACGTTCGGACGATATTTGGCGACACTATAATGAGCGTTTTGCCAGCTCCAGGGAATTCGGAGCGAGAGAAACGAGGCCCCGTAACGCACATGAGAGCAATCCCGGCCAATTTCTAACCGTTGATGGGTCTATGTGTGCTGGAAAAGCGTGTGGAAGTTTCGTGACGTTCGGACGATATTTGGCGACACTAAAATGAGCGTTTTGCCAGCTCCAGGGAATCGGAGCGAGAGAAACGAGGCCTCGTAACGCACATGAGAGCAATCCGGCCAATTTCTACCGTTTGATGGGGTCTATGTGTACAAATTTTGACTTTTTTTGGTGCACGAGCAAATCTGCTGGGAAAGCGTGTGGATTTCGTGACGTTCGGACGATATTTGGCGACACTAAAATGAGCGTTTTGCCAGCTCCAGGGAATTCGGCGAGAGAAACGAGGCCCCGTAACGCACATGAGAGCAATCCCGGCCAATTTCTACCGTTTGATGGGTCTATGTGTAAAATTTTGACTTTTTTGGTGCACGAGCAAATCTGCTGGAAAAGCCTGTGGACGGTTCGTGACGTTCGTACGATATTTGGCGACACAAAAAATTGCGATTTCCCAGCTTCAGGGAATTCGGAGCGAGAGAAACGAGGCCCCGTAACGCACATGAGAGCAATCCCGGCCAATTTCTACCGTTTGATGGGGTCTATGTGTCTGGAAAAGCGTGTGGAAGTTTGTGACGTTCGGACGATATTTGGCGACACTAAAATGAGCGTTTTGCCAGCTCCAGGGAATTCGGAGCGAGAGAAACGAGGCCTCGTAACGCACATGAGAGCAATCCCGGCCAATTTCTACCGTTTGATGGGTCTATGTGTACAAATTTTGACTTTTTTTGGTGCACGAGCAAATCTGCTGGAAAGCGTGTGGAAGTTTCGTGACGTTCGGACGATATTTGGCGACACTAAAATGAGCGTTTTGCCAGCTCCAGGGAATTCGGAGCGAGAGAAACGAGGCCCCGTAACGCACATGAGAGCAATCCCGGCCAATTTCTACCGTTTGATGGGGTCTATGTGTAAAAATTTTGACTTTTTTTGGTGCACGAGCAAATCTGCTGGAAAAGCCTGTGGACGGTTCGTGACGTTCGTACGATATTTGGCGACACAAAAAATTGCGATTTCCCAGCTTCAGGGAATTCGGAGCGAGAGAAACGAGGCCCCGTAACGCACATGAGAGCAATCCCGGCCAATTTCTACCGTTTGATGGGGTCTATGTGTGCTGGAAAAGCGTGTGGAAGTTTCGTGACGTTCGGACGATATTTGGCGACACTATAATGAGCGTTTTGCCAGCTCCAGGGAATTCGGAGCGAGAGAAACGAGGCCCCGTAACGCACATGAGAGCATCCCGGCAATTTCTACCGTTTGATGGGGTCTATGTGTGCTGGAAAAGCGTGGAAGTTTCGTGACGTTCGGACGATATTTGGCGACACTATAATGAGCGTTTTGCCAGCTCCAGGGAATTCGGAGCGAGAGAAACGAGGCCCCGTAACGCACATGAGAGCAATCCCGGCCAATTTCTACCGTTTGATGGGTCTATGTGTGCGGAAAAAGCGTGTGGAAGTTTCGTGACGTTCGGACGATATTTGGCGACACTATAATGAGCGTTTTGCCAGCTCCAGGAATTCGGAGCGAGAGAAACGAGGCCCCGTAACGCACATGAAGCAATCCCGGCCAATTTCTACCGTTTGATGGGGTCTATGTGTAAAAATTTTGACTTTTTTGGTGCACGAGCAAATCTGCTGGGAAAGCGTGTGGAAGTTTCGTGACGTTCGGACGATATTTGGCGACACTAAAATGAGCGTTTTGCCAGCTCCAGGGAATTCGGAGCGAGAAACGAGGCCCCGTAACGCACATGAGAGCAATCCCGGCCAATTTCTACCGTTTGATGGGGTCTATGTGTAAAAATTTACTTTTTTCGGTGCACGTGCAAATCTGCTGGGAAAGCGTGTGGAAGTTTCGTGACGTTCGGACGATATTTGGCGACACTAAAATGAGCGTTTTGCCAGCTCCAGGGAATTCGGAGCGAGAGAAACGAGGCCCCGTAACGCACATGAGAGCAATCCCGGCCAATTTCTACCGTTTGATGGGGTCTATGTGTAAAAATTTGACTTTTTTTGGTGCACGAGCAAATCTGCTGAAAGCCTGTGGACGGTTCGTGACGTTCGTACGATATTTGGCGACACAAAAATTGCGATTTCCCCAGCTTCAGGTCGGAGCGAGAGAAACGAGGCCCCGTAACGCACATGAGAGCAATCCCGGCCAATTTCTACCGTTTGATGGGGTCTATGTGTGCTGGAAAGCGTGTGGAAGTTTCGTGACGTTCGGACGATATTTGGCGACACTATAATGAGCGTTTTGCCAGCTCTCAGGAATTCGGAGCGAGAGAAACGAGGCCCCGTAACGCACATGGAGCAATCCCGGCCAATTTCTACCGTTTGATGGGGTCTATGTGCTGGAAAGCGTGGTGGAAGTTTCGTGACGTTCGGACGATATTTGGCGACACTATAATGAGCTTT
>NW_026892057.1:0-39683 GCF_015708825.2 Lethenteron reissneri
CACACAGCACTGGCACACGGCATGCTAACACACAGCACTGACACACGGCATGCTAACACACAGCACTGACACACGGCGTGCTAACACACAGCACTGACACACGGCATGCTAACGCACAGCACTGACACACGGCATGCTAACACACAGCACTGACACACGGCATGCTAACACAGCACTGACACACGGCATGCTAACACACAGCACTGGAGGAGGAGGAGGGGCGAGCGTTCTCACCCTCCGCCTCGGCCGTGTCCCTGCGCTTGCCCAGGTCGCAGCTGATGTGCGAGAAGGTGAAAAGCAGGTGATGCTTGCCGTGCAGGTGAACCGCAGCTCCAGCTTCACCTGGGCACAGGGAGACGACGCCCGGCGCACCGCGGGTGAAGTTAGCGAGCGACTATTTTACGTCAGGACGCATCGTGAGAGCAGCTGACAGAGGAGACATTGAGCAGCATAGTGGAGGTCGAAAGAAGGCAAAATAGCAGCCAGCCCCCCCCGCCACCCCCCCCCCGCCACCCTCCTCCCGCCACCCCCCCCCCGCACCCCCCCCCACCCCCCCCGCTCCCCCCCCCCGCCACCCTCCCCCGCCACCCGCCCCCCCGCCACCCCCCCCTGGCCGACGGCTGTGTAACAAGCGTGACGGCACTGACCTCGTCACAGAAGTCGGGGCACTGCTGGTGGTGCAGGACGGCCGTGTTGGCGCTGCTGATGAACGCCGGCTGCCCTGCCTTGCCGTAGATGCACTGCGCCGCAAACACAGACGCCACGGTGGCCAGGAGATGTTAACTCCCTCGCCTGGTACGCAGGAGGTCGTGGGTTCGATCCCGACCCTGACGCCTGCTGCTGTATATTTGAAGTTTGCGGTGTCTCTCTCTCTCCCCGCGGTCGCGTGGATTTATCTCCGGGTCCCTCCGGTTTTTCTCTCCACATTTAGAATCAACACCACTCGTTTAAGAGTGTTTTGCTGCTGTTCTCTCGGGTTTGGGGTTGCGTCGCGCTGCCCGCGGTCACCACCGCTGTGCGTGAATGCGGTGACGCCACCCGGGTCGCGAGTGATGGGGGTGGGCGGTGGGAGGGTGTGGGGGGGACGATCGCACCTTGAGCGGCAGTGTCCCTTCTTCGTCCGAGTCCCGGAACTCCACGTGAATGGCGATGTTCCTCGCCTGCACGTCGCACCGTCACGGGGTTAGACAGCGGCAGAGCGACAATCCCGCGAGCACCAGAAGTCGCAATCGGGTACCCGATACCCGTACCCTACCCGATACCCGGCTACCCGTACCCCCGGGTATCGAGTAGGGTACAGGTAAACCGTACGCGGCAGGGTACGGGTACGGGTACCCGTTTGCGACCCTGGTGCGGCCGGGTACGGGTACGGGTAAGGAATCAAAACCCGTTTGCGACCTCTGGCAAGCACCCCTCCTTCCCCCATCCCATGAGCCCCCCCCCTGGCTTCCCGTGAGCCTGCCCCCTCCCATCCCGTGAGCGCCATCAAGAGGGGCGAGGTAGGAGAGTGTGTGCAGTGGAGTTAGAGCGAGATGAGAGAGGAGGGGAGAGGTAGCAGAGTGGAGCTCGTGGATGATCTTGAAAGAGGGCGAGCGAGATCTTGACATTGCAGGCGGCGCGGGCTGCCTAACGCGCGGAGGAGGAGGTGCCTGGGGTTCCGTGCGGCGACGCAGCCTCCGCAGGCCCGCTCCGGACGAGTCGGCGGGGACTCACCTTGGGAAAGATCTTCTGCGCGTCGTACTTGAGTCGCTGCGGGTACACGTAGAGACGGTTGGCGTACTCCGAGTAGGGGTGAGCGTGCCGCGCTGTCTCCGCCGGGAAGTCGTCCACCTCCCGCACGCACGGCCGCTTCCCGATGCCGCCGTTGCTGCCGCTGTTGTTGCCGGTCTCCGGGAGACGCCACCCGGCCATGACGGGCGACAACCCTGGTGTCAGCATGTCTGAGGAACCAGACATCGGGCCGTGGCATCGTTGTTGTTGTTGTCGTCGTCATCTACATCATCGTGATCTAAACTAAAACTCAACTGTTTTATTTTACTAACTAAGGCCCACTGAGCTCTTTTTCAAAAGCGACCTGACCACAAATTATAGCTCAATGAAGTGGCTTATCGCGTGGACATTTACAGCAGACAAATACTCTGAATGCACATTGATTCTAAATGTGGAGGGTAAAAACCGGAGGACCCGGAGAAAACCCCTCGCGGCCACGGGGACAGAAACGCAAACTCCAAATATACAGCAGCAGGCGTTTGGGTCGAGATCGAACCCACGACCTCCTGCACACCAGGCGAGAGAGTTAACATCTCTCAGCCACCGTAATGATGATAAGAGAGAGAGACACACAAACTCCAAATATACAGCAGCAGGCGTTTGGGTCGAGATCGAACCCACGACCTCCTGTACACCAGGCGACAGCGTTAACATCTTGCCACCGACTATCCGTACAAACTCGGCATCTGCGGCTGGTGGTGTATATTCGGATTGTCCACGTTGCTGCTGCTCCACGTTTCTGGAACACCGTCACCCGCTCACCTCCACTCACCCTCTTCATTATCACTTTATCCAAAACACAGCGCCTACTTGCACCTGTACCTAAACGTCTTCCAGCGCCCCTTGCTCCCAGATGTCTGCGCTGTCTTTCACTGTTAGACTAGGGGGGTGTGGGGGCGGTAGTGCAGTAGCGGTTAGCGTGCCGCTGCGCTACGAACCCGGCCATCCGCGTTCGATTCCCGCCCACGACCAACATTGGTGACAAATATCTGAACCGGTTCTGGGCCTCCCCGAGGTCGACTCAGCCTCAAATAAGTACGTGGTGCGGTGTGTATACATCGCCACTAGGGAGATGTACGGTGCGAAATAATTCAACATGCATAGCATGGTTGACTACGTACGGTGCGAAAGAAGTTCAACATAGCACGGGTGGCTATGTACGATGTGAAAGAAATTCAACACACATAGTACGGTTGGCTACGTACGGTGCGAAAGGGGTTCAACATAAATTTTGATTTAAAGATTTCGTGACTGCAGGGATTCATCTTCTTGGTTCTTTCGGTAAAGTCACGTAGAAGGGAAATAATAGACGTTTCGGCCACAACGCAAGCAGCCGTCCTCAGGTGAAGAACAGGTCTGTCGGAAACGTCTATTATTTCCCTTCTACGTGACTTTACCGAAATAACCAAGAAGAGGTTCAACATACGTACGTACGTCTCCCGTTTAAAAATATCCGGGAAACTGGCAAATCGGGACCCTCCGTGTAACGAAACCAAATAAAACTTAAACAAGTGTGATATGAATGCATTTGAACGCAGGTCTTACTGGGCTGTTCTGCCGGCAGAGTCTCCACAGTAATTTTGATGCTGCCTGGAATCGTTTGAAGTTTCGACATTTTTTCTGACCTGCAGACAACACACGCAGAGCAACGACAAAGATCCCCCGTATAGCTTTAACAGACTGTTGGGGCAAGTGCTGTTAGCGAGTACCGATGAAGGCCGGCACGACACACGAGGGGGGTGGATGGCCAGCACCACGCCCGGCCGCCTTTGTCTCCCTAGTGCCGATGTTTACACATCGCACCAAGTACTCATTTGAGGCTGAGTCGACCTAGGCGAGGCCCAGGACCGGTTCAGATAATCGTCACTGGTGTTGGCAGTGAGCGGGAATCGAACTCGGGTCGCCGGGTTCGTAGCGCAGCGCGCTAACTCTCTCGGCACATTCACGTGTGCGCACATACGTACTTAGACGCAACACCGATATGCAATCACATCACAAACATGACATAAGCCGAGGACGCTAAAGTGTGCACAACAACACAAACAGTCGCCCCTCACCCCCTACATCACAGCAGCACCTGTGCCAGGCTAGGTGCACTTCGAGGCCACGTGGAGTGTCAAAAGCTCGCTGCTGGTAGGAGGGGGTCCTGGGACAAGCCCTGGTGCCATGATGTAGACTGACTAAGATGACGGGCGGATGCACTACCCGTGCTGCCCACTGTGCCACCCCCCGCATGTATTCATCATCCACCCACGCTCCGCTCTTTATTGCGAGCGTCGCTCCTTCACCCGTTTGTGAGAGACGGACGGAGCCAAGGCATCCGCGCTTTTCACCTTCGTTGGAAAACAACAGGGAATTCCCTTTTCGCGATTTTGGGGGGAAACATTCTATACCTATTTTTTTACTAAACTGTTTTTTTTATTTACCAGGTACGGCCCCACTGAGCTATGCAGCTCTTTTTTAAATCCTTTATATTAAGTTAACTTGCTTGCTTGCTTGCGCGCTTACGACTGTGCAAATCTTTCGGTCGTTTTTTAACCCACTTCCCGTGATCCAATCGAGCTGACATTTTGCACACAGACTCGTTGTGCGTGACAATTTATTTTCTTGAAAAAAAAATTCAAAAATTTTACACTTTTTAGGAATTTTTTTTTATTTAATTACCATTTGCTTAATGGTGGCAGGCAATTATCTGACCCATAGGTGGCAGCCATCTCAAGCCAGAGGACGAGAGGACTCTAGCCGCCACGCATATAAAGGATTTATAGTGAAAAACTTTGTTTTTACGGGTTAATTTTTAGAAGTGACATGGCCACAAATTATAGCCCAACGAAGTTGCTTGTGATGGGGACATTTATAGCAGCCAAATACTCTGAACGCATGTAGGAAAAATTGTAGGGACCCAGAGAAAAATCCACAGGACCACGGCGAAAGAGACACGCAAACTCCAAATATCCAACAGGCATCAGGGTCGGGATCGAACCCACGTGGAGACTCAGACTCACGTGGAGACTCATAGACTCACGTGGAGACTCATAGACTCACGTGGAGACTCATAGACTCACGTGGAGACTGGTAGACTCACATAGAGACTCATAGACTCACGTAGAGACTCAGAGACTCACGTGGAGACTCATAGACTCACGTGGAGACCCATAGACTCACGTGGAGACTCATAGACTCACGTAGAGACTCATAGACTCACGTGGAGACTCAAAGACTCACGCGAAGACTCGTAGACTCACGTGGAGACTCATAGACTCACGTGGAGACTCATAGACTCACGTGGAGACTGGTAGACTCACATAGAGACTCATAGACTCACGTGGAGACTCATAGACTAGCGTAGAGACCCATAGACTCGCACAAATACCCAACGGTCAACTAAGCAGTCGGCAGCTCTGTGCCGGTGAGCGTCGCCCCGCCGCGCGCCCCCGCGGCGCGTACTTGTGCACGTCGACGAGCGCACGGAGCCAGTCGTCGCTCGACGTCCTGCCTGCGTCCTGGCGGAAGAGCGGGGAAAGGAGGCGCCCTTGTCCAGCGCCCCGTTGACGTCGCGGAAGAGAGGCCTGCGGCGCGCGCGGGTGGCAGGAGGGGGGGACGTGGTTCTTGGGTGCCCGCGAGCGTGCCCGGCACAGTGACGCGAGGGTGCGACGACGACGGTGATGTGTGCGTGTCGAACTTTTTTCGCCGTGCGTAGCCAAGCGTGCTAGTCGGAGGTGCGGAAGAAGGACAACAAACGATAATTAAAAAAACGCTCTAAAGAAATTAGTTTTCAATACAGATTAATTTAAACGTGCATAGCTCCCAATGGTTCTCCTAATATCAGGGGGAAGAGCATTCCAGACGGCCGCAGAAGCGCACCTGAAAGCGTGCAATGCGGTGACCGTCTTGATGATGACAATTATGACGATAATTGTTTTTTTTTACCCTTCTATCTGGCACAACAAACCTGACACCTTTTTTTACGAGGAGTCATGTTTGCCATAGACCACAATACCTGCAGTCATAATGCAAACAAAAAACATAACTCTGATAATGATATGCACTGTCCTTGAAGTTGATTGGTCCACACCCGAGACAGCTTTCCTTAGAGCCTAGTCTCCCATTCCTTAGAGCCTAGGCCAGGGGTCGGCAACCTACGGCTCCGGAGCCGCATGCGGCTCTTTACGGGCTGCTTCTTGACGATATGTACGTATGTACAGTATGTACTCAGATGCATTGCGGCTCTTGAAATACTGAATTTTGTACCGAATGGAAAGAAATGGCTCTTCTTGTTATTTTGGTTGCCGACCCCTGGCCTAGTCTCACAATTATGACGACGATGATGACGATGGCGGTTATGACGATGGTACGAGTGCGTGTGCTCGTGAGCGCACCTGAAAGCGTGTGATGCGTGACCGTCTTGATGATGACAATTATGACGATGATGATGACGATGGCGGTTATGACGATGGTACGAGTGCGTGTGCGTGTGAGCGCACCTGAAAGCGTGTGATGCGGTGACCGTCTTGATGATGACAATTATGACGATGATGATGACGATGGCGGTTATGACGATGGTACGAGTGCGTGTGCTCGTGAGCGCACCTGAAAGCGTGTGATGCGGTGACCGTCTTGATGATGACAATTATGACGACGATGATGACGATGGCGGTTATGACGATGGTACGAGTGCGTGTGCTCGTGAGCGCACCTGAAAGCGTGTGATGCGGTGACCGTCTTGATGATGACAATTATGACGATGATGACGATGACGGTTATGAGGATGGTACGAGTGCGTGTGCGTGTGAGCGCACCTGAACGCCCAGCTGAACGGCATGTGATACTGGCCCATACGGCCACAGTACTGCCGCATTTGCTTCACCAACTTCTGGCAACCTGGACGGGCAGGGAGTGGGGGTGAGAGGGAGAGGATGGTGCAACGATTGTTTATGTTACCAGCTAAGGCCCCACTGAGCCATGTAGCTCTTTTTCAGAAGTAACCTGGCCCCATATAGCAAACTCACACAGCACGCACACAGCACACACACACAGCACGCACACAGCTCACACACAGCACACACACACAGCACACACACACAGCAAACACACACAGCACGCACAGCACACACACACAGCTCACACAGCTTACACAGCTCACACACACAGCACACACAGCTCACACACACAGCACACACAGCAAACACACACAGCACACACACAGCTCACACAGCATACACACAGCACACACAGCTCACACAGCACACACAACACACACAACACACCAACCACACCACACAGCACACACAGCACACACAGCACACACAGCACACACAGCACACACAAACACAGCACACACACACTTGCCGTCCAGAATTCGCCCGGTTTGGTTGACCTCACAGTGCGAGCGAAAACGCGTGCGGTTGTCCGACGACGACGCGCCAGTATCGGTCGAACGGCAAAATAAAAAAAAGTGTTTGAGAGATGGCGCAGCGTGCCCGGCAGGGTCTGGGTGGGGAGCGGTGGGGGGGGGGTCACCACCTTGCCCGTGTCGTCGGCACGGAGGTAAGGCTCGGTGCACTGCGCCAACGCTGCCCTGCAGCACCTTCTCCACGCGCACGAGCAGCAGCACGTCCGGGTGTGGGTCGCACACCGTGAACACGGCCTGCAGCGCACGCACACACATGCGCACAACATTACACACACACACACACGTTACACACACGCGCACGTCACACACACACACGTTACACACCACACGTTACACACACGTTACACACACAGACCTTACACACACAGACGTTACACACACACACGTTACATACACACACGTACATACACACACGTTACACACACACACGTTACACACACACACGTCACACACACGCGCGTTACACAAACACACGTTACATACACACGCACGTTACCACACACTCTACACACACACACGTTACACACGCGCACATTACACACACACACGTTACACACACACACACGTCACACACACGCGCGTTACACAAACACACGTTACATACACACGCACGTTACACACACTCTACACACACACACGTTACACACACTCTACACACACACACGTTACACACGCGCACATTACACACACACACGTTACAACACACACACACGTTACACACACACGCGTTACACAAACACACGTTACATACACACGCACGGTCACACACACTACACATACACACGTTACACACACACACATCACACTCACACATTTCACACACATTACACACATATTGCACTCACACATTACACACACACGTTACACACACACATATTACACACACAGACATATACAAAGACAAATATCCCCCGTATAGGCTTAGCAGACCGTTGGGGCAAGTATTGTTAGTGAGAACCTATGAAGGCTTTGCACGGGACACGAAGGGGCGGGTGGGTGGCCAGCACCACGCACAAACCGCCTTTGTCTCCCAGTGGCGATGGCCATACCCAACAGAGGTCAAGAGTGAACTGGTCAGGTGTCGGTCACGATCCAGCCCTCACCGATTCACTCCAGTGGCTCGCTGGGTTAGTCTCCACCTATCGATAACGTGTTTACACACCGCACCAGGTACTCATTTGAGGCCGAGGCATCGTAATCGGAGGCCCAAGAGCTTTTCAGATAATCGTCACCGGTGTTGGCCGTGAGCGGGAATTGAACTCGGGTCTCCGGGTTCGTAGCGCAGCGTGCTAGCCACTGCACTACCGCTTCCCACAACAATGATCCCCCATATAGCCTAAACAGACTGTAGGGGCAAGTGCTGTTAGCGAGCACCTATGAAGGCCGCAATGGTACACGAGGGGGTGGGTGGCCAGCACCACGCCCGACCGCCTTTGTCTCCCTAGTGGCGATGTTTACACACCGCACCAGGTACTCATTTGAGGCTGAGTCGACCTAGGGGAGGCCCAGGACCGGTTCAGATATCGTCACTGGTGTTGGCCGTGAGCGGGAATCGAACTCGGGTCGCCGGGTTCATAGCGTAGCACAGCGCGCTAGCCGCTACACTACCGCTCCCCACAACAGACACACACACTCACTCATACACAAAAACACGTTACACACACACACACACATTACACATATCACCGGCGCTCCCCCCGCGAGCCCACACTCGCCTGAGTGGGGTACAGCAGCGCCTCGGTGGGCAGGCTAGGCGGGGCAGGCTCCCCGGGCCGCCGGGCTTGGCCGCCGGCGGCCGTCGCCACGTCGCCGTTGGCCTGCACCGCGGGCGACGCGCAGCCGCCCAGCAGCTCACGCACGGCCGGGGGGTTGAGGTCGGCGTGGAAGTCGGCCGAGATCTTCCTCGCCGTGCGAAGGTCGTACAGGGCCAGCGTGATGAAGAACGGCTCCACCTGAGGGGTGGAAGCGAGATGTTAACTACCTCGCTCCGTACGCAGGAGGGCGTGGGTTCGATCCCGACCCTGACGCCTGCTGTATGTTTGGAGATGGGGTGTTTTCTTTCTCTATCTCTGCCCGTGGGCGTGCGGATTTTTCTCCGGATCCTCCGGTTTTGCCCTCCACATTTAGAATCGACGTACATTTCCACGTGATAAGCCACTTCGTTGAGCTATCATTTGTGGCCAGGTCGCTTCTGAAAAAGAGCTACATAGCTCAGTGGGTCTTACCTGGTAAAATAACATTATTTCTATTCGTTTTAGTTTTACCTCATCCTGTACTCAACTAGCCAATGAGTGACCAACGAAGAAGTTAGAAAAAGTTTTGACTTAAAACGTTCGTGACTGCAGGAATTCATATTCTTTGGTTCTTCCGGTAAAGTCACGTAGAATAAAAATATTACAATAAAATTAAAATAACCACGACGTTTCGGTCGCACATAGAAGACAACCTGATGATGCAAGCGGTGATGAGAAGGAAACTGGCACTATTTGTAGGGTGGACAACAACAGAAAAAATAAAAGTGTGTTTGTTGTTGTTGTTGTTCGGACAAAATGTAAGGAACCGGAAAGAGAGGAAGACCTAACGGAGAATGGCTTGACGACGACATGACAGGTTGGTGCCAGAAAGATGTGGCCACTACTTCAGCCATATTGATGCAAAGGCCGAGGAAAGTGGAAGCAAATGACGAAATGCACAGTGGACACCTACGGGGCACTATCTGCCCATGCATCATGAACGACAAGTCATAACAGCGGTGGCCTGCAAGTGGACATAAGCCTGCCAGTAGGCGGGGGGGCAATGCTGTCATTTTTTTTCCTTCCCAAATACATAATTCAGGAGTTATTTTTTTTTTTACTAAATTCGGCAAATGTTGACGATGAAGCCGGCGCATGCAGTATCCCGCTGTGCTGGTTATCGCCCTCCGCAGCGTGTAAAGCCGTAGGGGGGGCGGCCCGCGGGGTTAGAAACGCAACTCTCCCCGTCGCTGGGTCCCTCTCACGGTGATCTTGCCAATGGCGCAATTTTTTATTTTCATTTAAAAAAAATTTACATATACAACTTTCTTTTTGATGTGTTTTTTGTTGTTGTTGTTGTTGTTTTTTGTTATGTGGGGTGATCCGTACGTTGCTCTTGACGCCTCCGCTGTCGGAGAAGCAGGCCTGCACGGCGAGGTTGAAGCCCAGGCAGGAGACGAGGAGCCGCGTCGCTCTCTTCTCCCGCGGCGGCCTCGCTTCCCCGCTCCGCCTCGCCCACCATGGGGCTCATCCTCTGCGGGCAGGATGGAGGGGTGGGGGGGGGTGGGGGGGGGTAGGGGGGGTGGGGGGGGGGCGGGGGGGGGGGGCGGGGGGGGGCAGCGCCGGTGAGCGAGGTCACAGGGAGGCACTAAAGAGCAGCGCAAGCCAACAAGCAACCCCGCTCGGCACAGAAGCTCAACGACTGAACCGTTAAATTTCGATTTAAAGCTTTTGTGACTGCAGGGATTCATCTTCTTGGTTCTTTCGGTAAAGTCAGGTAGAATGGAGATAATAAAAAAATAAAAATAAAACATTATAAAATAAGTGGCTTATTTTATTATGTTTTATTTTTATTATTTTATTATTTCCATTCTACGTTACTTTACCGAAAGAACCAAGAAGACTGAACCGTTTTTATTTTTTACCGGTAATGTTCAACGTGTTTCGCACCGGAGGTGTAGAGGAATGGACAACAAACTGACACCCAAATAGCGGTTCTGAAGGAATTCGTTTTCAATTTAGATCATTTAAAAGTGCATAGTTCCAGTGGCTTCCTAATATCGGAAGGAAGAGCGTTCCGACGGCCGCGGAAGCGCGTCTGAAAAGCGCGCGATGCAGTTGCCGTCTTTCGTGCGATGGCTAGCCAGAAGCCGCTGCTGTGAGGATGACCGGATTTAGCGTGATGGTGAGTGCTCCTTGACGAGGTCAGCAAGCGTATTGTGGTTCATTTGTGGCAAGCACTTTGTGTGTAATGAATGCGACCTTGTAAATAAAAAATTAACCCGTAAAAACAAAGTTTTTCACTATAAATCCTTTATATGCGTGGCGGCTAGAATCCTCTCGTCCTCTGGCTTGAGATGGCTGCTACCTATGGGTCAGATGATTGCCTGCCACCATTAAGCAATTGGTAATTAAATATAAAAAAATCCTAAAAAGTGTAAAGTTATGGAAAAAAAATTTCACAAAATAAATTGTCACGCACAACGAGTCTGTGTGCAAAATGTCAGCTCGATTGGATCACGGGAAGTGGGTTAAAAAACGACCGAAAGATTTGCACGGTCGTAAGCGCGCAAGCAAGCAAGCAAGTGAACTTAATATAAAGGATTTTAAAAGGTAAAGACGACTGAGCTGTATAGCTCGTATTCAGATGCGACTTGGCCACAAATAATAGCTCAACAAAGTGGCTTGCATCGTGGGGAAGTGTATCGCGGTCAAGATAATCGAAGCCCATATATCTCCAAACGTGGAGGGGAAAAACCAGAGGGACCCGGAGAAAAATCCACACAACCACGGGGAAAGAGAGAGAACACCAATATAACAGCAGCGGTCAGGGTCGGGCTCGAACCCACGACCTCCTGCACGGCAGGAGAGGTAGTCAACATCCCGCCAAATTCCTCAGAGCACGGTAGGCCTCGGCAAGGTAAGGTAAAAGTGTAAAAACAACGAGCCTACCTTTACCCTACCTTTTACCTTACCACAATACAATCACTCTACCCTACCTTTTACCCTTTAGCAGGTAAGGTAAAAGGTAAAAAGCAACGAGCCTACCTTTTACCCTACCCTTTACCCTTACCCCTTGGCATGTCGACACCTTTACCTTTACCCTTTTACCCGGTAAAAAGGGTACAATTACCTTACCTTGCCGAGGCCTAGAGCATGGCAATACCCGTAAACAGCTGAACAAAAACGTCACCGACACGAACCCGGCGAGCGATCGCGCGCACGGAGTGAAACGATCGTTGGGACTACCTGCATCTCGGGGGTGAGCACGAACACGTTCAGCCGGCCCTCCTTCCTGCTCACCCTCGTCGTCTCCTCGTGCGTCTTGGCATCCTGCGCGCAGGAGACATCGCACCCCCGACGTGATCCCCCCATTCCGCCGGCCTACTCGGCATCTCGCCGCGCAGAAACCGCCCCGGTCTAGGCGGAGCTCTCGGGAGGTGCACCACTTTGCCGCCGGGGGAGAATGGCCCTGGCAGACGACCGGAGCGGCAGCGGGCCTAACTTAACGGTTAGTGGCAACCGGGAATGACCGGTGGAGAGCCGAGTCTGGTGCGTGTTAAACATCGACAAGCGGCCGGTGATAGAATAAGAATGGTCACCGTAGCAGCTCTATACCGTGACCGGCAGTGAGACTCACCCTGAGACTCACCCTGACACTCACCCTGAGACTCAGCGTGAGTTTCGTCTGTAAGCGAGACTCACCCTGACACTCACCCTGAGACTCACCCTGACACTCACCCTGACACTCACCCTGAGACTCACCCCGAGACTCACGCCGAGACTCAGCGTGAGTCTGGTCAGTACGCGAGACTCACCGTGACGAGCTGCAGCTGAATATCGGAGCTCTCGCACGACTCCGCTGCATCAGGGCAATCGCTGTCATCTGCACAAGAGCACACGGTGGACAAATCGCTAAGACATCACCACCACCACCACCATCCCCTCTACCACGCTCATCAACACCACCATAAATACAGCCATTAACAAAACAACCAGTATTATCACTACAACCAGCATCACCAACGCCATCATAACCACCACTATTAGGACTATCACCACCACTCTCATCATTGAGACCACCAGACAAAAGGCGAATATCCCCCGTGTAGCCGTACAGACTGTTGGAGCGAGTGCTGCTAGCGGGCGCCTATTAAGGCCTACATGGCACACGAGGGGGCGGTATCGTCAGTACCACGCCAGATCATGTTTAATTAGGACAACCACCACTATCGACAATACAATGACCACAACACACAATGATTCATGCACTCCCACTTTGCTTGTGTACACTGATGTAGCGTTCTATGGTCGTGTTTCTGAGCATCTTGCAACATCCTTTCAGCAATATCCCTGAACTCGTTAAACCCACTTTGCTTTGACATCCCATCCGTACGGCATGGAGCCTTCATGCAAACAGATGTACGAATCACAACCGGTCTCTGATGGGGTCTCTAAACAATAGACTGACAAAGCGGTCTCTGATGGGGTCTCTAGACAATAGACAAAGAGAGTGGTCTCTGATGGGGTCTCTGATGGGGTCTCTAGACAACAGACTGACAGACCGGTCTCTGATGGAGTCTCTAAACAACAGACAGACAGTCCCAGACACTGATGAGGTCTCTAAACAATAGACAGAGTGGTCTCTGATGAGGTCTCTGATAGGATCTCTAAACAATAGACAGACAGTCCCAGACACTGATGGGGTTTCTAGACAACAGACAGACAGTCCTAGTCTCCGTTGGGCTCTCTAGACATTAGGCAGTCCCCGACACCGATGAGGCCCTCCGGACAACAGACGGACAGAGCGTCTCTCTGCCGGCAAAGAACAAGAGAGACTCGGGACGTCCACGCACCTCGACTCCTTCTGTCCGCCTCCTGGGCCTTGTTGTCCTGCATGGCCGCCTCGAACTGGCCCTGCAGCACCTTGTGGAGCAGGGCCCTCCACTCGTCCACCTCGGCATCGCTCTCCGCCGCCAGCACCACGCTGCTGCGGTCCATCATCTTGAGCTCGAACGCGTGCCGCCGCAGCCTCGCGTTCTGCCGACAACCGCGGCGGCAAAGCGACGGCGTCAGGCGGGGACGCGCCGGGGGTGGGGGGGGGTGGTGGGTGGGGGGGAGCAGAAGGTTAAGGTTCTAGCGGCGGACGCCGTGGGCCGCGATGACGACGGCAGCGGGGCGTTCAGGACGCGCGCTGGCGGAGGCTTGGTTCACGTTTGCCGCAGTGGCTAGGAGATGTTAGTAGCCTCGGCTGGTACGCAGGAGGTCGTGGGTTCGAAGCCGACCCTAAGGCCTGCTGTTTAATTGGGGTTTGCGTCTCTCGCTCATCATCATCACGGTGGCAAGGAGATGTTAGCGACCTTGCCTGCGATGCAGGAGGTCGTGGGTTCGAACCCGACCCTGACGCCCGTTGTTCTTTCTGTCCCTCCTCGTGGCCGCGTGGATTTTTCTCCTCCGGGTCCTCCAGTTTTTCCCCTCCAGATTTAGAATCGACGTCACGTTTGTCAGAGTATTTGGCTGCGAGAAATTTCCAAGCGAGAAGCCACTTCGTTGAGCGATCATTTGTGACCAGGTCACTTCTCAAACAGGGCTGTACAGCTCAGTGGACCTTACCTGGTCAAATAATAATACATTTATCTTCTTGGTTCTTTCAGTAAAGTCACGTAAAAGGGAAATAATTTTGTTGTGTTTTTCACACCTGATGATGATTGCTTGTGTTGCAGTCGAAACGTCGTGAGAATTCTATTGTTTTATATTTGTATTATTTGATTATTTCCCTTCTACGTGACTTTACCGAAATAACCAAGAAGATGAATCCCTGCAGTCACGAAAGCTTTAAACCAAAATAGTAATAATTAATTGTTTAGTTTCAGTTTTTTGCCGAATTTAGTCAAAAAAATCCTCGCAAACTAAGCAAACTAAGCAATTAGGAAAGGCAAAAACAAATGGAAGCATCGCCCCCCACTAGTGGCAGGCTTACGCCCCCTTGCAGGCCGCCGCTGCGTACTACTTGCCGCTCACGGAGACAGCTGACAGTGGGGGTCACCTAGGTCCACGCAGCGCCGTGTGTAACACACTCGCCAACCTTCAAGCCCGTCGTCCTGCCTGCAGCCGGACCCTGCCCCCCCCCACCGCCCCGCGCCCACCGGGGTCCTACCGGCACGACGCCCAGGCACGCGTCCAGGAAGATGGAGCCCTTGGCCTCGGCCAGGTTCTTGTCGTCCTTGTAGAAGTTGAGCGCGTACGACCCGTCCGGCTGCTGGCTCAGGTGGAAGAACCTCCGCTTGAACGTCTGCGTGGGGACAAAAACGGACGGTGGGGACAAAAGAGCAGCCCTGCAATTGCCTGCTCGTGCCACTTGCTGATAGCAGTGCTACCAATGGAGAGCAGTGCTACCAGCTGATAGCAATAGTACCAGCTGATACTACTAGCTGATAGCAATGCGATCAGCTGATAGCAATAGTACCAACTGATACTACTAGCTGAGAGCAATGCGATCAGCTGATCGCAGCGCAGCCGGTGGATAGCAATGCTACCTGCTGTGCGGTGAGGATTCCAATCTGGGCACAGGCCCCCGAGCGCATCGCTCACCTTCATGGTCACGCTGCTCGTGCTCGTGAAGTTGCCTTTGTAGAGCCAGCCCTGCTTGGTGACGCCACTTCTCAGCGAGGCCATGGACACGGAATCCTGGGCGACACGCGCAGAGGTCACGCACAGACACGGAAGCCTGGGCGACACGCGCAGAGGTCACGCACAGACACGGAATCCTGGGCGACACGCGCAGAGGTCACGCATGGATACGGAATCCTGGGCGACACGCACAGAGGTCACGCACAGACACGGAATCCTGGGCGACACGCACAGAGGTCACGCACGGACACGGAACGGTGGACTACGCGCGCAGAGGTCACGCACAGACACGGAAGCCTGGGCGACACGCACAGAGGTCACGCACGCACACGGAACGGTGGACGACACGCACAGAGGTCACGCACAGACACGGAATCCTGGGTGACACGCACAGAGGTCACGCACGGATACGGAACGGTGGACGACACGCACAGAAGTCACACATGGACACGGAACGGTGGACGACACGCACAGAGGTCACGCACGGACAGGGAAGCCTGGGCGACACGCGCAGAGGTCACACACAGACACGGAACGGTGGACGACACGCACAGAGGTCATGCACGCACAGGGAATTTCTACCAATGATGTGGTTCGCATCGTGTCATGCGATGAGGAATTTGGAAATCTCACGAAGCTGTGTGGGGGCCATTCTGTCAAAGAACAGCCGCGACGTGGAATGAAAAACAAAAATCGTTCAAAAAGTGGCATTTTTATCCTTTACACAGCAGTGGGCGTACTTTCCCACCAACATTGAAATCCCGGTCAAAACAATTGATGCTAATTTTAATTCTCAAGAGCTGAAATTCAGCCGAAATGAAGTGCAAAACCAAATTTAAATTGATGGGTTTTTTTCCGTGCAGCCATTGGCGATTGGGCAGAGACCACCAACTGACTTTACCTGTGAAGCCGGTTTCACCACAACTCTATCAACGTGAGTCCATGGGCGCCTGTGTATGGACCAGTGATGTGTATGCAAGCCTAAAACTAAAAAAAATATTTTTTATTTTATTTTACCAGGTACGGCCCACTGAGCTACTGTATATATCTCTTTATTATCAGAAGCTTCCTAGCCATCACATGATAGCTTAACGAAGTGGCTTATCATCACGTAGAAGTTTATAGCAGCCAGATGCTCTAAACGCCTGGTTTTAGGAGGTCACGGGTTTAATCCCGACCATGATGCCTGTATATTTGTAGTTTGCGTGTCCCTCTCCCCGTGGCCACGTGGATTTTTCTCTGGGTCCTCCGCTTTTTCCCCTCCACATTTAGAATCTACGTGCACTTAGAGTATTTGGCTGCTATAAATTTCCAAACGATGATAAGCCAAATGTTGAGCAATCATTTGTGATGGTCACGTGGCTTCTGAAGAAGAGCTATACAGCACCTCAGTGGGCCTTACCTGGTAAAATAAACAAGTCTAGTTTTGTTTTTATAGTTTTAGAAGTTGTGTTGTTTTCCCAGCCACTCTCTGCACGCCGATTCCACGTCTCGCATCACGCCGCTGCTGTGTGTACACGGCCGCTGTGACCTAGGTGACCCCCAGTGGCAGCTGTCCCCCATGATGGATAAGTAATGCGCGGCAGTGGCCTGCAATTGGGCATGCATAAGCCTGCCAGTAGGGAAGGGCTGTGGCGATACTGCCATTTGTTTTTTTTTATTGCCCATCCCAATTATGTAATGTGTGAGCAAGAATGAATTTGGTTAAACAAAGAGAGCCAACTTTTATTTATTTATTTTTAAACGGGAGAAGAAAACTAAATCGGTTGCGAAAAAAGAAATGCGGAGGATTCAATTGGGCAAAGTGGCCATCGCTCCGCCAAGGGCATCTCACCTCGTCGTTCTCTGTGACCTCATCGATCTCGAACTGGTGACTCACGAGCCGGTCCGTCTGCAGGTCCTTTCTGTTTACAGAACAACCGTATGATCGTCGCGGCGTTGAAACCAAAACTGCGAGACGCTATCGCGAAATCTAAACAACACGACACCCGGCGTTGAAACTGAAACGTGACATACTATCATGAAATCTAAACGCCGCGAGGCTTGGCGTTAAAACAAAAACGCGAGACCCATCGAGAAGTCTGAACGCGAGACCCGGCCTTAAAACATGAGACCCATCGAGAAATTTGAACACGAGACCCGGCCTTAAAACCAAAACACGAGACCCATCGAGAAATCTGAACGCGAGACCCGGCCTTAAAACAAAAACGCGAGACCCATCGAGAAATCTGAACGCGAGACCCGGCCTTAAAACATGAGACCCATCGAGAAATTTGAACACGAGACCCGGCCTTAAAACCAAAACATGAGATCCATCGAGAAATCTGAACGCGAGACCCGGCCTTAAAACCAAAACAGGAGACCCATCGAGAAATCTGAACGTGAGACCCGGCCTTAAAACCAAAACAGGAGACGCAACGAGAAATTTGAAACCGAGACCCGGCCTTAAAACGAAAACGCAAAACCCGATGTAAAATGTTACGCGAGCCCCCATCACGAAATCTCAAACGCGAGATCCGCCATTGAAATCAAAGCCCTGAGTAACGAGGGTGTCTCCACGACGCGACGCCGTGAGGAGTGGAGGGAGGAGCCTGCGGCCTACCTGGGCAGACGATGCACGTCCCCCGAGTAGGGCTCGTACTTGTACTTGATGACGTGCCAGTCCGAGTTGTAGGTCTTGATGCACTGCGAAAGCGGATGGAGGCCAGATTGTGACAGGCGGAAAGAGAGAGAAAGAGAGAAAGACAGCGACCGTTTGGGAGCACAGGCAGCCACCGTGCGCCACGGTGATGAGCTGTTAACTCCCTCGCCTGGTACACAGGAGGTCGTGGGTTCGATCCCGACCCTGACGCCTGCTGCTGTATAGTTGGAGTCTGCGTCTCTCTCTCCTCGTCATCACGGTGGCTAGGAGATGTTAACTACCTCGCCATGTATGCAGGAGGTCGTGGGTTCGATCCCGACCCTGACGCCTGCTGCTGTATATTTGGAGTTTGCGTGTCTCTCTCCCCGTGGTGGCATGGATTTTTCTCCGGGTCTTCCAGTGTTTCCCTCCACATTTATAATCAACGTGAGCTCAGAGTATTTGGCTGCTATAATTCCACACGACAATGAGCCACTTTGTTGAGAATATCATTTGTGATAGCCAAGTCGCTTCTAAGCCCCATTAAATAGTTATGTCTTACATGTTCTACTGAACTGGTTAAATGTCTACAAAGAGTCTGGTACACCATGCAGCGGCCGATGGACCACCGACCGCGAAGCACTGCTATCAAATGGTAGAATCAGCGTTTAGTGTCAGCTGGTAGCATCAGCTAGTAGCACTGCCATCAGCTGGTAATATCAGCTGGTAGCAGCAGCTGGTACCATCAGTTAGTAGCACTGCCACCACCTGGTAGTATCAACTGGAAGTATCAGCCGGTAGCACTGCCATCAGCTGGTAGTATCATCTGGTAGCATCAGCCGGTAGCATCAGCCGGTAGCACTGCTGACGATGCCGACGTTGGCGTCTCCGCCGCCGCCGCCGCGGCGCTTGTGGCCTCACCTCGCGCACGAGGAGGCTGGTGGCGTCGGCGCCGTCCAGCTCCGGGACGGCGGAGCGCAGCGTCCTCCGCTCCCGGGGCTCCGTCGCGGGCTGCGTGGCGACAAGGGGTGGTGGTGGGGGGGTGGTGGGGGTGGTGGGGTGGGTGGTGGTGGGGTGGGTGTTGGGGTGGGTGGTGTGGGGGTGGTTGGGTGGGTGGTGGGGAGGTGGTGGTGGGGGGGTGGTGGGGGGGTGGTGGGGGGGTGGTGGGGGGTGGTGGGGGGGGTCGTGGGGTGGGTGGTGGTGGGGGGGTGGGGGAACGGGGACTCACAGTCAGCGAGCTCCTCTTAACCCTTCCCCCCCCCGCTCCGATGAGACACGTGAAACGTCATCAAGATTTTCTTCCGACGCCGTTCCGATAACGTACACGTCCTAAAATAAAGTAAAGTCATTTCTCACATTAACATCACTCCGTTTATGACCCTTGGGCTACACCCATTTTAAACCTTTAAAACAGCCTGCCTCAGCAGCTTTCCCCCTCTGTTTTCCTCCTGATGACGACCGCTTGTGTTGCGATCGAAACGTCGTAGTTTCCTGCTATTTCCTTTGAACCTATCTACGTGACTTTACCGAAAGACCCAAAGAACGTAAAGTAACTTCATCGGTTCGTCTTGAGGTCGGTGCGACGTACCGAGCCTCCCCACGAGGCCACGTGAGAGTGCGTGCGGCACGGTTTGGCGCCAGCTAGCGTAAAGTGCGGCGGTCGTGTCGCTGCGGTTCTCTGCGACGAGTAACAACGTCTTCAAGAACGACGGCGCTACGACGCCTCTCTGCATGACAGGCGGTCGAGCCGGTACGCACGAAGCTCCGCCTGTAAGGGGCGACCCTCCCGGTCGGTCACCATCGCCGGTCGGTCGCGAGGTGAGTTGCGAAGCGATTCCCTCTCACCGGCTTCGCTGGCCTCGATGTGTTGGGCGAATCTGGTGTCATTGCTGCTGATGATGATGCTCGTTTAGATGTCAATTGTGTTGTCAATGAATCTGACGTGGTGATGCTGATGCTGCTGGTGCTGCCGATGCTGATGATGAGATGCTAATAATGCTGATGACATTGCTGCTGATGCTGATGATGATGATACTGATGATGCTGATAATGAGATGCTGATGCTGCCGATACTGATTATGCTGCTGATAATACTGCTGCTGCTGATAATGGTGATGGTGATTCTGGTGATGATGCTGATGATGATGCTGCTGCTGATGATGCTAATAATGCTGATGACATTGCTGCTGCTGATGATGATGATGCTGCTGATGCAGCTATATGTGTGTGTGGGGCAGGCTATGGGGGAACGGTGGCAAAGCGGTTAGAGCACTATGCAACGAACCCTGCGACCTGAGTTCGAGTCTCGCTCACGGCCAAGACCAGTGACGATCGTGTGAACCGGTCTTGGGCCTCCTCTATGTCGACCCAGCCTCAAATGAATACTTGGTGCGGTGTGTAACCATCGCCACCCTGGGAAACAAAAGTCGCCCGGGCGTGGTGCTGGCCACCCACTCCTTCGTGTGCCGTGCCGGCCGTCATAGGTGTTGCTACTCGCTAACAGCACTTGCCCCAACAGTCTGCGAAGGCTACACGGGGGATCTTTACCTTTGGGGCAGGCTTACCGTGACGTCGTCCTCCGGGAAGAGCACGAGATGCCGTAGCTCCTCTCCCTCGGCGGAGTCGCCCAGAGCGCCCACCACCCTCTCCACCACGCCCTCATAGTCCACCAGCTCCACCTGCTGGGCCTGGGGAACAAAGTGGACACCATCATCGTCTACGTCAGCATCACCATCAACACCGCCAACAACACCGCCACCATCATCGTCACCATCAACACAACCATCAACACCGCCACCATCATTGTCACCATCAACACCACCAACAACATCGCTACCATCATCATCACCATCAACACCACCCCAACAACACCGCCACCATCAACACCACCAACAACACCGCCACCATCATCGTCACCAACAACACCGCCACCATCATCGTCACCATCAACACCACCAACAACACCGCCACCATCAACACCACCAACAACACCGCCACCATCATCGTCACCAACAACACCGCCACCATCATCGTCACCATCAACACCACCAACAACACCGCCACCATCATCGTCACCAACAACACCGCCACCATCATCGCCACCATCAACACCACCAACAACACCGCCACCATCATCGTCACCAACAACACCGCCACCATCAGCGTCACCATCAACAGCATCACCATCAACACCACCACCATCAGCGTCACCATCAACACCACCAACAACACCGCTACCATCATTGTCACCATCAACACCACCATCACCATAAACACCATCACCATCAACACCATCAGCGTCACCATCAACACCGCCACCATCAGCGTCACCATCAACACCACCCCAACAACACCGCCACCATCAACACCACCAACAACACCGCTACCATCATCGTCACCATCAACACCGCCACCATCAGCGTCACCATCAACACCGCCAATAACACCGCCACCATCATCGTCACCATCAACAACACCATCCCCATCAACACCATCATCATCACCATCAACACCACCATCACCATAAACAGCATCACCATCAACACCATCAGCGTCACCATCAACACTGCCAACAACACCGCTAGCATCATCGTCACCATCAACACCACCATCCCCATAAACACCATCATCGTCATCATCAACACTACCATCACCATAAACAGCATCACCATCAACACCATCAGCGTCACCATCAACACCGCCAACAACACCGCTAGCATCATCGTCACCATCAACACCACCATCCCCATAAACACCATCATCGTCATCATCAACACTACCATCACCATAAACAGCATCACCATCAACACCATCAGCGTCACCATCAGCGTCACCATCAGCGTCACCATCACCATCAACACCACCATCACCATAAAAACCATCAGCGTCACCATCAACACCACCAACAACAACACGGACACCGCCAGCGTCACCATCAACACCACCATCACCATAAACACCATCAGCGTCACCATCAACACCACCAACAACAACATGGACACCGCCAGCATCACCATCAACACCACCATCACCATAAACACCATCACCATAAACACCATCAACACCACCATCACCATAAACACCATCACCATCAACACCACCATCACCATCAACACCATCACCATCAACACCATCAGCGTCACCATCAACACCACCAACAACAACACGGACACCGCCAGCGTCACCATCAACGTCACCATCAACACCACCATCAACATAAACACCATCACCATCAACACCACCATCACCATAAACACCATCAGCGTCACCATCAACACCACCATCAACATAAACACCATCACCATCAACACCACCATCACCATAAACCCATCAGCATCACCATCAACACCACCAACAACAACACGGACACCGCCAGCGTCACCGTCAACACGAACAACATCAACAGCATCATCATCATCATCGATGGGAGGCCCCAGAGGATCAGCTGGTGGCAGCCGATCCCACATAAGGGCACCGCGGTCCATGCGCCTGCACAAAGATTCCCCCGTGTGGCCTCAACAGAATGTTGGGGCAAGCGCTGGGCCAGCACCACGCCTGGCCGCCTTTGTCTCCCCAGTGGCGATGTTTTCACATCGCACCAGGTACTACTTTGAAGCTGAATCGACCTAGGGGAGGCCCAGGACCGGTTCAAATGATCGTCACCGGCGTTGGTGGCCGTAAACGGGAATCGAACTGGGCTCGCCGGGGTTCGTAGCGCTGACCGCCACGCTACTACTGCTACTCGGGCTCTCCTGTGAAGGCCGCAACGACACACGAGGGGGGGTGGGTGGCCAGCACCACGCCCGGCCGCATTTGTCTCCCCAGTGGCGATGTTTTCACACCGCATCACGTACTTATTTGAGGCCGAGTCGACCTAGGGGGAGGCCGGGGATTCGTGGCACGGCGCAGCGCACGCGTGGCGAGCACGCACATTCACCGGACAGTCACCATGCCACTGGCACGGTGGTCACCGATGACGCCACGAAATTTCCAGCTGCGGTTTGCCTCCCACACTCGGAACACGCGTGTTCGCGTGTCCGCAGGGACGCGCACACGCGCTAGTTTCCCAGACTTTTTGGGCAAGTGCTGTTAGCGAGTAAGGCACCGATGAAGGCCGGGTGGGTTTGACAGCAACCACGGCCGCCCGTCCGCCTTTGTCTCCCCAGCGGCGATGTTTCACACACCGCAGCATGTACTCACTAGGGTGGCCGTGAGCGGGAATCGAACTCGGGTGGCCGTAGTTCGTAGCGCAGGGTGCTGACCACTGCTTAGAGGTCGCAACCGGGTACCCGCTACCCGTACCCTACCCAATACCCGGCCGGGTACGGGTAGCCGGGCACCCGTTTGCGACCCTGGTGCAGCCGGGTACGGGTACGGGTAGGGGTAGGCCGTGAGTCACTGGTGAGTAACCGTTTGTCACTCATTTCCCAACGTCTTGTCTCTTCTCACAATTCAAGTTCCTAGAATCAACCCACCCGCGCCTGCAACATGGCTTCATCCCAGAGGTCGCAATCAGGTACCCGATACCCGTACCCGGCCGGCCGGGTACGGGTAGGGTATCGGGTACGGCCGGGTACGGGTACGGGTAAGGAATCAAAACCCGTTTGCGACCTCTGCCACTGTGCCACTAAAGCTTCCGGGAAAGCATTTGTGTAAACTTTACATAAGTATTCAATATTTGAATCTCAAATGCAGGATGCGAGTGTGCGCGTGTGTGTGTCGTGGACGTCGAAGAGAGCTGGACGAATCGCGACATCACAGCAGCAACGTTTTCCAGGCAGCATCACTGCTCGTGGAATATACATGGCAAAGGATGAAAAATAAATAGTCGGTTTTAACCCTTTCTGCCCGCCGCACCTTTCTTCATTATTGACAACTTGCAGCTCAGCACACGGCAGATGCCTGCGCAGCGCGACTCACGACCTCCTCTCGATACCAAGATCCAGGATGGTCATCGTGTCTGTGCGCCGCTTCTCGGTGGCAGCCCCAACAGTCTGGAACGCCGTCACCCCTCTGCACATTCGCAGCATCACCTCAATCGCCTCCTTCAAGAGACACTTAAAAACTCACCTCTACAAGCCACGTGCTTTCGAGCGATTCTGAGCTTGGCTCCGCGCCTCTGAGTTGCGGCCGTTACGTCCGCAAATTTGCGCGCGTTATAAATTGCATTATTATTATTAAGGTGTTCAAACAGCAAACGGATACCTTTTGCAAGGAATCAGAAAATGGCAAAGACATCGAACGCCTTGAGGTCACACTCACGTGCCGAGTCTGACCTTCAATTGAACGTTCAGGATTTTTCCGACCAATCCAATTTCACATTCACGCTGTGGCCGAACTCACACAAACACAACCTTTGTTTTTCGATATAAAGCTTTCATGACTGGAGACGAAGTGCCACCCGCTTGGGGTGAAAGCCGAGAGGGGGGAAGAAATGAGGAGCCACGCGCATTTGTCAATACCGCCGTGTGTGTGTGTGTGTGTCCTTAAACATACTTGCTTATAAAACAGGCGACGTTTCGAGCAATTGACCCCCTGTCTTCCTAGCACATAGATAGGTTAGAGAGGTAGAGTGGATCGAGAGTTGGAAGCGACACTTTTTGCCACGGGGTAGGTGGGAGAGTGTATGAATGTAAAAACTTATTTCGCTCCGTACGTAGCCAACCGTGCTTATCGGGGGTGCGGGGGAAGGACAACAAACTAAGAGGCCGTCCATAAATGACGTCACGCGATTTTGGACGATTTTTGACCCACCCCCCCCCCCCCCTAGGTGCGTGACGTCATTTATGGACGGCCCCGAAACACAAAAAGCAGTTCTAAAGAAATGAGTTTTCAGTCGAGATGACTCAAGCGTGCATAGCTCCCAGTGCCTTCCTAACATGGGAAGAGCGTTCCAGACGGCCCGCAGAAGCGCATCGGAAAGCGCCACGCGATGCGGTGAGCGTTTTGGTTTGAGGGCCGGACAAAAGGCCGCTGCTGCTGCTGCTGCTGCTGTGAGGGTGACCAGAGTTCGCGTGACGATGGTTTATGTTTCCTGATGAAATCAGCAAGGTGTTTGTGGTTCGTTTGTGGCGAGCGCTTTGCGTGTGTGTGTGTGATGAGTGGGCGGGTGGGTGAGTGTGTGATGAGTGGGTGAGTGTGTAATGTGTGTGTGTGATGAGTGAGTGTGTGTAATGAGTGAGTGAGTGTGTGATGAGTGGGCGGGTGTGTGTGTGTGTAATGAGTGAGTGTGTGTGTGATGAGTGAGTGGGTGAGTGAGTGTGGAATGAGTGGGTGAGTGTGTGATGAGTGAGTGAGTGTGTGATGAGTGGGTGGGTGAGTGAGTGTGTGATGAGTGAGTGGGTGAGTGAGTGTGTAATGAGTGAGTGTGTGAGTGTGTGATGGGTGAGTGAGTGAGTGTGTGATGAGTGGGTGAGTGAGTGAGTGTGTAATGAGTGAGTGGGTGAATGAGTGTGTAATGAGTGAGTGAGTGAGTGTGTGATGAGTGGGTGGGTGAGTGTGTGATGGGTGAGTGAGTGTGCAATGAGTGGATGAGTGAGTGTGTGATGAGTGAGTGAGTGTGTGATGAGTGGGTGGGTGGGTAAGTGTCTAATGAGTGAGTGGGTGAGTGAGTGAGTGTGTAATGAGTGGGTGAGTGTGTGATGAGTGGGCGGGTGTGTGTGTGTGTAATGAGTGAGTGTGTGTGTGATGAGTGAGTGGGTGAGTGAGTGTGGAATGAGTGGGTGAGTGTGTGATGAGTGAGTGAGTGTGTGATGAGTGGGTGGGTGAGTGAGTGTGTGATGAGTGAGTGGGTGAGTGAGTGTGTAATGAGTGAGTGTGTGAGTGTGTGATGGGTGAGTGAGTGAGTGTGTGATGAGTGGGTGAGTGAGTGAGTGTGTAATGAGTGAGTGGGTGAATGAGTGTGTAATGAGTGAGTGAGTGAGTGTGTGATGAGTGGGTGGGTGAGTGTGTGATGGGTGAGTGAGTGTGCAATGAGTGGATGAGTGAGTGTGTGATGAGTGAGTGAGTGTGTGATGAGTGGGTGGGTGGGTAAGTGTCTAATGAGTGAGTGGGTGAGTGAGTGAGTGTGTAATGAGTGGGTGAGTGAGTGAGTGTGTTATGAGTGAGTGTGTGATGAGTGGGTGGGTGGGTAAGTGTGGAATGAGTGAGTGGGTGAGTGAGTGAGTGGTAGGTGAATGAGTGGTAGGTGAGTGGTAGGTGAGTGAGTGGGTGAGTGGTAGGTGAGTGAGTGGATGAGTAGGTGAGTGAGTGGTAGGTGAGTCTGTAGGTGAGTGAGTGGTAGGTGAGTGGGTGAGTGAGTAGGTGAGTGAGTGAGTGAGTAGGTGAGTGAGTGAGTGAGTAGGTGAGTGAGTGGGTGAGTTAGTAGGTGGGTGAGTGAGTAGGTGAGTGAGTGGTAGGTGAGTGAGTGGGTGAGTGAGTAGGTAAATGAGTGAGTCTGTAGGTGAGTGAGTGAGTGAGTGGTAGGTGAGTGGGTGAGTCTGTAGGTGAGTGAGTGAGTGAGTGGTAGGTGAGTGAGTGAATCTGTAGGTGAGTGAGTTTCCACGCAGATCCGTGGTGGGGGGTGAGTGGGTGAGTGAGTGGTAGGTGAGTGGGTGAGTCTGTAGGTGAGTGAGTGAGTAGGTGAGTGAGTGGGTGAGTCTGTAGGTGACTGAGTGGTAGGTGAGTGAGTCTGTAGGTGAGTGAGTGAGTGAGTAGGTGAGTGAGTGAGTGAGTAGGTGAGTGAGTGAGTGAGTGGTAGGTGAGTGAGTCTGTAGGTGAGTGAGTTTCCACGCAGACCCGTGGGGGGGGGGGGGGTGGTTTCTTCCCGGGGAAGTGCTCCCCGCTCTCGTTACCACTCCGTTTCCCTCCGCAATCACGTGGGCCCCGAACAGGAAACCCTTGGTACAGTGAGCCCCTTCAATACGCTTACATTCAATTTAACGGCTCATATCCATATTTACCGTACATGCATTGCATTGTTGATTTGAGGGAGGGGGAGGGGGGGGTGGTGGGGTTTATTTTTAAATCCTTTATATTAAGTTCACTTGCTTGCTTGCTTGCGCGCTTACGACCGTGCAAATCTTTCGGTCGTTTTTTAACCCACTTCCCGTGATCCAATCGAGCTGACATTTTGCACACAGACTCGTCGTGCGTGACAATTTATTTTCGTGAGAAAAAAATTCCAAAATTTTCCACTTTTTAGGGAAAAAAAAATGTCATATTTAATTTAAAATACCAATGTGATAAAAATGAAACTCTTACTCAAGAAAAACAGAAATGAATAATAAAATAAAACCGATGCCACGCATATAAAGGAATTATAGTGAAAAACTTTGTTTTTACGGGTTAATTTTTTCGGAATCAAAATACTGATACCGGCAGGAGGAATCCAAAGAGCTATAAAGCTCTTTGGTGTCACAGATGTCCGGTAGAGGCCACGGGATCAGAACGTTGCCAACAACAAACACGACAGCGGTGCAAAGCGCAAGAGAGTTCAACAAATCACCAAAACGCAAACAAATGCAACACTAAACCACCCCTATCCTAGCCCCACTGACGTATTAACTTTATTTTGTTTCAAATAATAATATAGAGCGACACCGAAGAGGTGAAAGTAACGAAGTGGTGCTGCACAAGTAACGAATTGGCACTTTCTGTTTACGTGACAAACCGTACTAATCGGCTGTGTCGGGTGGTGGCGGGTTTAACAACATATTTATATTTACGCGATCTAACCCGCCAAAAAAAACCCTCTATGATGGTGAATTCATTATATTTCTACTTTTAGCTCTGCTGCAGCACCTCGTGACTCTTTCCGGGTGATGGACGCTTCCAAATGACGAGTTACTATTTATTATTAATTTGCAACGCGCACAGTTTTGTTACAGGTAAAACAAACACAAAATAAGAATTGATTTTTACCCTTACTGGCAATAAAGGGTAAAGCCTATTCTTATTTTTTTCATACTTGGACACTGCCAAAAGCAAAGGTCCCACACATTTCACCCCTTTGCGACTCTGGGGGGTGCCCAGGCTGAGTCAGGGCTAGTGACTGCCGTCCTGACGTGCCGAGCCACCCATGGAGGTTATTGAAAGTTGAGGTGAGGGGCAGGTTGAGATGCAGCGATTTTTACATTCCACACTTCAGGAAAACCCCGTTCTTTTGTGCATGCGGGGTGGGGGGGGGTCCCTGCTCTGAGCTCAGAGCCTCGTGTTTTCCTCTGCTCCAGGATCTCAAGTCGGTCGACCCTTCTCCCAGCTTCGATGTCAACGAGCGTAAACCATCAATCACGTGACCGCCGGTCATCCTCGCAGCGGGTTTTGGCGATCGATCGAACAAAATGAGGGTCGCCGCGTCGCGCGCTTTCAGACGCGCTTCTGCGGCCGTCTGGAAAGCTCTGCCGATGTTAGGCTCATCGGATTTCCTCGACCAGTCGAAATCAACATTCTGACTCCCTCCTCAGGCCCGGCTACACAGATGGGAGCAGCCTGCGGTGGCTAGGAGATGTGTACTCCCTCGCCTGGTATGCAGGAGGTCGTGGGTTCGATTCGAACCCTGACGCCTGCTGTGTATTTGGAGTTTGCGTGTTTCTCCCACCCCCCCGGGGAGGGAAAGTGTCTGACGCCGATTGGATTGGAGAAAGCCACGGGCCTAGGCTATGGTGGATAGGAGATGTTAACTCCCTCGCCTGGTATGCAGGAGGTCGTGGGTTCGATTCGAACCCTGACGCCTGCTGTGTATTTGGAGTCTGCGTGTTTCTCCCACCCCCCCCGGGGAGGGAAAGTGTCTGACGCCGATTGGATTGGAGAAAGCCACGGGCCCAGGTTATGGTGGATAGGAGATGTGAACTACCTCGCCTGGTATGCAAGAGGTCGTGCGTTCTATCCAGATCCTGACAATTTGGAGTTTGCGTGTCTCCCTCCTCCGTGATCGCGTGGATGTGTTCCTCCGGGTTCCTCTGGCTTTTCCCTCCACATTTAGAATCAACTTCACGCGTTCAGAGTATTTGGGCTGCTTACACATTTCCACGCGACAATAAGCCACTTCGCTGAGCTATCATGTGATCGCCAGGTCGCTTGTGACAGACAGATAGCTATTCAGCTCAAGTTGGCCTTACCTGGTCAAAAGAAAGAGTTTAAAATTGGTGGTGAATTTGACGCTGCTACTGCTTTCGCGAGGATGCAATTCCACAACGATTTGTGGAGCAGCCACGGAGGTAGCGGCGCTCTCTGTGAGTCGAGTCGAGGGATGAGCTCCTGAGTTGGTGTCTCGTGGGGGTTGACCGAGGCCCGTGGTTGGAGGAGGACCGACAGATTCACGTGGAAGGCCGTGGACTCCAGCGCAGAGATGACGGGACGGCCGTATTGAACACTCGGTGATGCATAGCTTTCGATTTAAAGCTTTCGTGACTGCAGGGATTCATATTCTTCGTTCTTTCGGTAAAGTCACGTAGAAGGGAAATAATAAAATAATAAAAATTAAACATAATATGATAAAATTCTCACGACGTTTCGGCCACAACGCAAGCAGCCGTCCTGTTCTTCACCTGAGGACGGCTGCTTGCGTTGTGGCCGAAACGTCGTGAGAATTTTTGCTGTTCCCGAGAGTATAGATCTCAATGTTTCGGCCGACAGGCCTTGCTCAGGAAATGTTTGAGGTTCGCAGCCTTTTTGGAAGTGATGTCACATTATAAAACTAAACTTTTTTCTATTTTACCGGGTAAGGCCCCACTGAATTATGTAGCTCTTTTTCAGAAGCGACCTGGCCACAAGTGATCGCTCATCAAAGTGGCTTATCGTGGTGTGGACATTTATCGAAGCCAAATACCCTAAACGCACGTTGCTAAACGTGGAGGGAAAAACCGGAGGACCCGGAGAAAAATCCACACGACCACGAGTCGAGAGACACGCAAACTCCAAATATAGAGCAGGCGTTTGGGTCGGGATCAAACCCACGACCTCCTGCATACAAGGCGAGGGAGATAACATCTCCTAACCACCATCCACAAATCCGTCCCAGCCCCCCTCCACCGACCCTCTGGCACCGTGTCACGCTATCCCGACACATCAGGCAGCCGGTCTCTCCCCCAACCCCCCACAAATTCGCGGAACGTCTTGTTGGAAACCACGTGGGCTGGCTGGCTGTGTGTGTGTGTGATGGCTTTTTTTTTGCCGGCGGCGTTATCGCATTTTGAGGGGAGCCCAGGTGTTTCCTCCAGCGCCCGACCGCCCCGCACTCTCACTGTAACTTTGTGACTACGCGAGTAACCGCACCGTTACCGGGAAGCAAGAGGCCGATTCGCTGGCACACGAAGTAAGAGCCAAGAGCCAAAGCGGAGGGTCTGGGAAAAGGATTTTTGGGGGATTTCGATCGAGAGAGTGACCGGGGGGGGGGGGGGTGCGGGGAGGGAAAGTGTCTGGCACCGATTTGATTGGAGAAAGCCACGGGCCCAGGTTATGGTGGATAGGAGATGTTAACTCCCTCGCCTGGTATGCAGGAGGTCGTGGGTTCGATTCGAACCCTGACGCCTGCTGTGTATTTGGAGTCTGCGTGTTTCTCCCACCCCCCCGGGGAGGGAAAGTGTCTGACGCCGATTGGATTGGAGAAAGCCACGGGCCTAGGCTATGGTGGATAGGAGATGTGAACTACCTCGCCTGGTATGCAAGAGGTCGTGCGTTCTATCCAGATCCTGACAATTTGGAGTTTGCGTGTCTCCCTCCTCCGTGATCGCGTGGATGTGTTCCTCCGGGTTCCTCTGGCTTTTCCCTCCACATTTAGAATCAACTTCATGCGTTTAGAGTATTTTGGCTGCTATGAATTTCCACACGAAAGAACCAAGAATATAAGATGATAAGCCACTTCGTTAAGCTATCCTTTGTGGTCAGGTCGCTTCTGAAAACAAGCAACATATCTTTCGGTAAAGTCACGTGACTTTACCGAAAGAACCAAAGAGTATGGATTCCTGCAGTCACGAAAACTTCAAATTAAAAAAAACGTAGTTTAGGGCATTTAATTTCGATTTAAAGCTTTCGTGACTGCAGGGATGCATCTTCTTGGTTCTTTCGGTAAAGTCACGTAGAATGGAAACAATAAAAATAATAAAATGAAACATAAAATAATTCTCACGATGTTTCGGCCACAATGCAAGCAGCTGTCATCAGGTGAAGACCAGGTCTGTCGGGGAGACAGCGCCTGAATGAAAAAAGGTTAGGGCATTTACTCATCAATTGCAATGCCATAGGCTCGTGATGTTTGAACCACACGTGTATTCGTCAATGCTTTCCGCATCGCTGTGATGCTATGACTACGCTTGGAGTATTTGGCATGATAAGATAGAAGCCGCTTCGTTGAGCGATGATTTGTGATAGCCAGACCGCTTCTGACAAAAGAACTTCATCCCCTTGTAGTGACGATTGACGCTTTTTGTCCTCTGCCAACGGAGAGCTGAATGGCTATTCAAACGAACTTACAAACAACAAAAAAACGCCTGTTTGTGCTTCCTTACAGCTGTTGTCATATCGAGGACAGAGGCACGCAGTTCCTGCCTGTACGTAGGATGAACTGCTACCGCAACGTGCGTAGCCAACCGTGCCAATCGGAGGTGCGAAATACCTCGCCGTACCCGACAGAGCTCGAGAGTGAACCGGCCAGGGGAGATCACGATCCAGCCCTCACCGATTCGCTCCGGTCGCTCGCTGTTTACACAACGCACCGGGCACTTAATTGAGGCCGAGTCGACCCAGGAGAGTGCCCAGGACCAGTTCCAGATAATCGTCATTCGTGTTCAGCGTGAGCGGGAATCAAATTCGCGTCGCCTGACAGTACTGTTACTTGTTGTGTCGACTTCATTGACTCCTACAGCCACATCAATGACTCCCCCCCCCCCCCCCCCCCGCCAATTGTCAAATTGTAGCTCCAGCCAGTGTCTCTATAACTGGTCCTGGACCTCCCCTAGGTCGACTCAGCCGCAAATGAGTACCTGGTGCGGTGTGTAACCATCGTCAATGGGAAGACAAAGGCGGCTGGGCGTGGTGCTGGCCACCCACCCCCTCGTGTGCCATGCCAGCCTTCACAGATGCTCGCGAACAGCACTTGCCCCAACATCCTGTGAAGGCTATATGGGTGATCGTTGCGTGGAGTGGTGGCGCAGTCGTTAGCACACTGCCCTACCGAAACCGAGCGTACCCGAGTTAGATTCCGACTCACGACCAATAACAGTGGCGAATTTTCGAACCGGTTCTGGGCCTCCCCTAGGTCAACTCCGACGTAAACGAGTACCTGGTGCAATGTATACATTATTACTGGGGAGACAAAGGCGTACGGGCGTGGTGTTGGCCACCCACCCCCTCGTGTGCCGTACCGGCCTTTATAGGTGCTTACTAACAGCACTTGCCCCAACAGTGTGTTGAGGCTACACGGGGGACCTTTGAGTGGCTTCCTGATGCACAAGGTTTTTTGGAGGTCAGTTCGTTGTCTTTCCACATTCATATTTACGCGATATAACCCCCCAAAAAAAAACTCGATTATGGATAATGTTGGTCGCGAATGCCTATGTGCGAAATTACAGCCGACTGGTTGGCGGACTGAAATACGTACCCGGCAACTTGGGTTCGATTCCTGGCCATGGTCAAGGTCAAGATCAGCAGCGAGAATGATCTGAACTACTGACCCTGGGTCTCCCCCGAGGACGAAGCAGCCTCAAAAAAATATGTCCCGGGTACGAGGGTTAAACGTCAGCGCTGGGGAGACAAAGGCGGCCGGGCAGACGTAGTTGTCTATCGACACCGGCGCGCTGTGGAGGCCACGCTGGCTTTAACAGGCGCTGCCTGTGTGAGCACTTGCCGCAGCAGTCTGTGTGTGTGTGTGTGTACAGCATACAGACTAAAGCCATTTAATGTTTGTATGGATGTACAGTAATCCCTCGCCACTTCGCGGTTCAAGTTTCGCGGCCTCAGTGCATCGCGGATTTTTCGAACTGATTTAAAGGCCTCATTATACCTGTGCAGTAACACCATCATCATCATCATTCTTCATCACATTCATCGAACTGCACAGGTCTGTCATCGTCGTCATTGTCATCGTCATTGTCATCGTCGTCGTCGTCATTACTGGAGTCAAGTCTCAAGATACTACTGTCATTGGTGAGTGTAGAACACCATAATACGTATCGTATGAGAGAGAGAGAGAGTGAATGTATAATATTAAGGTTTAAATAGATTTAAGTAAAATATATATATAAAGTATAAATATACATATTTTAAACATTCTGGTACCCACACACACATATACGGAAATTCCTAGGGGGCCAATCCTACTTCGCGGATTTTCACCTATCACGAGGGGTTCCGGTCCCCATTAACCGCGATAAACGAGGGATCACTGTATGTTAAACGTATTTCGCAGCGTACGTAGCCAACCGCGCTAATCGGAGGTGCGGGGGAAGGACAACAAACTGAACCCTGAAAGGCAGTTCTAAAGAAATGCCTTTTCAATCTGGACGATTTAAAAGTGCGTAAGGCTCCCTGTGGCATCCGAACATCGCCAGAGCTTTCCAGACGGCCGCAGAAGCGCGTCTGAAAGCGCGCGATGCGGCGACCGTCATTTTGTTCGATCGATCGCCAAAACCCGCTGCGAGGATGACCAGAGGTCGCGTGTTTGATGGTTTACGCTCGTTGACAACGAAGCGGGGAGAAGGGCCGACCGACTTGAGATCCTGGAGCGAGGCTCTGAGCTCAGAGCAGGGACCCCCCCCCCCCCCCATGCACGAAAGAACGGGTTTTTCCTGAAGTGTGGAATGTAAACATCGCTGCATGTCAACCTCCCCCTCACCTCAACTTTCAATATCCTCTATAATAGAGGATTTTTGGGGGGTTAGATTGTGTAAATATAGATGTGTTGTTAAACCCGCCAATCAGTAAGGGTCGTCACGTAAACAGAACCTGCCAATTCGTTACTGGTGCGTCACATCTGTGTGTTGGACAGTAAACCCACAACATTGCTGAACTAGTTCCGAATTGCCACTTTCTGTTTACGTGACAAAGCTTACTGATCGGCTGTGTCGGGTGGTGGCGGGTTTAACGACACATTCAAATTACTCGATGTGACCCAAAAAAAAACCTCTCATGGATATTGGTCGCGAGAGCCAACGTTTCAATACCCTACCTACAAATGTCTGCAAAACTCGATTCCGTTTCTACCAATAGTTATGTTTCCTCGTTCTCTCCCTCAAAGGGCGAACATTTGTGAATAGCCCATCGTCAACTTCCTCAATGCCTCTCCATGTACCCACTGCATGGCTATCACGTTTTCAATCAAGTCCGTTTGTGTTCTGTTTCCCCCCAAATTAAAATTTTATTTCCCTTCTTTTCGCGCGGAACCTTTTTCACGGTTTTGTACGGTGAAATCTTTAGACTCGCGTCTTTATAAGTGCAGCCTGTTCTATAACGCGGTGTATGCGTTCCTGAAAAAAACGCGTTATGGGAGAATTTCATTATAATAAATAATGTATAATATCAGGGGTAAAGCAGAGTCCGCTACAATGCGGTTTATGCGTACGCAGGCCGAACAAAGACTGAGGCGCGTGGGTAGCATCTAGAAGCATCCAGCAGCATCCCAGTGCCTTGTGTGACGATGCTACCCCAAGGCAGCCGTTACGACCGCTTAATCCGACTCGCGCGACGTCGTTCCGTTCACTCGATCGCGTTACATCTGATTCGCAATCCGCGTTATGTAAAAAGCAACGTGTTTCCGAACACATTCGTCGCGTTATATCCAATTCACGTTATGAAAGCCGCGTGAGTTGTAGCAGAACTGACTGCACCGTATATCGTCTTCCTCAACCAGTAGTTTCAGCCAATTAGCCGTTTGCTCGATAACCTTGAATGCACTAATCCATTACTAAAAAAAAAAGTAACGTCTGTTACACCGGTTTTTTTACCGTGAGAATAAAGTCGATTTTAAGATCGCCATTTGGGGCTCCATGCTCCAGATGCCTTCTTTAAACAATAACAATGTACTTGTTCTTTTATTTTATGGCTGTGATTTCAACAAAAAAAATGCTCATCTTTCTCTTTTCTCATTCCAGTGACAAACGTTGCCAATTATATTCTCTTTCCGACAGCCCTGTTCTTCACCTGAGGACGGCTGCTTGCATCGTGGCCGAAACGTCGTGAGAATTGTATTTATTATGTTTTATTTTTATTCTTTTATTATTTCCCTTCTACATGACTTTATCGAAAGAACCAAGAAGATGAATTGTATTCTCGTCCCTGCAAGTTATAAAGTACATGAAAACTCGGATCATACTGGATATTCTTTATGGGTTACCATAAGACAGACAGACAAATGGAGCGGCGGGAGCTAGTGTATCATAAATGCTTTAAACCTCGGTGGGAAATGCGTGAACATTTTTTAAATCCCAGAATTTTAGTGTAACTTCATCTCCGGGGTACCGTTCAAATCGTGTGGCTGGCACGTCTGTGACAAAGCATTGCTCACGAGTCACAAGGGGGCACGGGCTGCCGTCCGCTCACACGAAGAGCGCATTCGTCAAATACCTGCAATGCGCCATGTGAAGTTTGCAGTGATATCACTTTTCCACTGTTCGCTATCAGATTTCACCATCTGACGATTGTCACGGAATCAGCTTCCTGTAGCTTTTCATTTGTAAGTGAACCTGGCATTTGTGTTGACCTGATTGTGTGCTGTGCTGTTTCTCTTTTAACTAGCGCCAATAAAGATGCTTTTTTTTTTACAATTTATTCTTCCGCATTTCACACAACCTGCCCATCGAGTCCTCTAATCATTACAACTTTACAATCTGTGTAAAAATGCAACTCGCGTGCTGTGTCAGGTACACATTAAGCAACCAAATGTTTCACTGAACTCCAAAAATTATTATGCTGCATAAACCACCACGCCGTCAATTCCTCCGAAACGCATTTTTCACTCCGCCAACGAAACGGACGACAGCTTTTTGCGCGTAACTCTCAGGAATTATTTTTCGATTTAAAGCTTTGGTGACTGCAGGGATTCATCTTCTTCTTGGTTCTTTCGGTAAAGTCACGTAGAAGGGAAGTAATAAATAATACAAATAAAACATAATAAAATAATTCTCACGACGTTTCGGCAACAACGCAGGAATCAGTCCGTCAGTCGGGGAAAAAAAAACCGAGCTGAGCAATGGTAATCGCGATAGACAAATACACGCTGAGAAACCCGCGATGATATATTTCCACGCGTCGCCAGTGCCCAGCGGTGGCGCGTTCGTCCGCTCGCCATCGCAGAGGTTTCTCAGTTCGAATCCGGCGGTGGCCCCTGATTAATACCGCGCTGCGCGCCGTCAGCAAATGTACGCGCCGCATGCTGCACAATGGACATTCGGGATCGCCCGGCATGATGTTGCCAGAGCGGGCCGGCCATTGCGTGCTGGGGTCAGAGTTCACATTGGCCAAATTGCACGGGGAGCAATTGTTGCCTCGTTGCCGTGAAGGTTTGGAGAGGCCACTCCTGAACAGAGTCACGAGACTCGCTGAGGCTTCCCTGTGCAAAGCAGCGTTAATAATAATGACGAGAACATAAACCCAGGTGCTCCGTCCCAACGTGTCACCACTGGACTGACAGACCACAACGGCTCACAGTTCTCCAATCTCCCTCCAACCGCAATGGTACAACAAAATGAAAACGAATGGATTCGGCCCGACCCCGTACAACTCATCTCTACTGGGAAGACCACTCTGCCCACTGCATTAGCCGCCTCAATTATTAATCACGCCTCTATTTTTATACTCTTGGCTCCGTGTGGCTGCGCGACGCTACCCCGGCTTGAAAAAAAAACCCGCGACTTTCTATCCGCGAGCGCCGATTCTCTGCGGGCGGTAACCTTTAACGCGAGCGCAGGAAAACCCAACGGGGGAGGACACGACCTCCGGTGCGTCCAGTGCGTTTGAACGGTTGGCTACGTACGGTGGGAAATAAGTTCAACAGGCGTACATACAATGACACGGAAAGCTGCCATCCAGACAATCAGAGGAGGACCCGGAATATTTGCCGATCCTAGCCAAGGTGGCGCAACGAGTAACGCTCGTGCCTCACAGCAAAGAGGGCCATTGTTTGATTGCCAACGCGGGTGCCCTTCTGTGTGGTGTTTAAATGTTCTCCAGTTTCCTTCCATTGCTTGAAAAAAATATAATTTACATTCCTTGCATATGGCAGCAGTATGTTCGGGAGCTAAGTACCAATGTCGAGGTCTGCTAGCCATGACGAGGGCACTTCAGGAGAGAGGTTGTGACATTTGCTATTCCTCATCCATTGAAGGAGCGTATACTGCAGGGTGGTCCAGATGTGTTTTTTTTTATCAAGGTTTAAAACAGAAGTGAATATGCAAAGGAAAAACATGTCAGGGCTCAATTCATCAGGGGGTCAAAGGACATCTGGAACACCCTGTCCGGCGGTTTACGACACGCTCCACAGTTTGGGTTGCATTGTCACGGTGGGCACCATGGACGCGTAGAGGACGGCGTTAGCTGCGTTTAGTGTGACACGAAAGCGCATCACGGCGGGCCACTACAGTCTACCGCTAGAAGCCTACCGCTAGAGGCCTACCGCTAGAGTCCTACCGCTAGAGGCCTACCGCTAGAAGCTTACCGCTAGAGGCCTACCGCTCGAAGTCTACCGCTCGAAGTCTACCGCTAGAGGTCTACCGCTAGAGGCCTACCGCTAGAGGCCTACCGCTCGAAGTCTACACGCTCGAGTCTACCACTAGAGGTCTACCGCTAGAGGCCTACCGCTAGAAGCCTACTGCTAGAGGCCTACTGCTAGAAGCCTACCCGCTAGAGGCCTACCGCTAGAGGTCTACCGCTAGAGGCCTACCGCTAGAAGCATACCACTAGAAGCCTACCGCTAGAAGCCTACCGCTAGAGGACTACCGCTAGAGGCCTACCGCTAGAAGCCTACCGCTAGAGGCCTACCGCTAGAGGCCTACCGCTAGAGGCCTACCGCTAGAAGTTCTACTGCTAGAGGCCTACCGCTAGAGGCCTACCGCTAGAAGTCCTACCGCGAGAAGTCCTACCGCTAGAGGCCTACCGCTAGAGACCTACCGCTAGAAGTCCTACCGCTAGAGGCCTACCGCTAGAGGCCTACCGCTAGAGGCCTACCGCTAGAAGTCTACCGCTAGAGGCCTACCGCTTGAGGCCTACCGCTAGAAGTTTACCATCTCCCACCCATCGGCCCCTGCCGTGAAAATATTGACTCGTGGTGCGCGTGAGAAGCACGCACACTTCATGCGTGTGGCATGACATGCCGCTAACACGGAAGGTGGCCCGCGGTCGAGACTAACTATGAGGAGGCCACTGGGAGCTATGCACTTTTTAAGCCGAAATTTAAAACTCGTTTCTTCAGAACTGACTTTTTGTACTTAGTTTGTTGTACTTCCCCCGCACCTCCGATTAGCACATTTGGTTACGTACGGTGCAAAATAAATTCAACATACATACAAACAGACTGCAGTATTATCCCAGGAGCGGGGCGACCTTTCTACGTGTAATCCCAATTGAGTAATCTTGGAATTTGGAAATATTTGGACCATTATGCCCGCGCACAACGGCTTGTTAGTTTCGAAACAGATGACGCGCAATATTTTCTCGTTCAACACACACAGGGTAATAACCAAGGCGGCCCGACGGGTTTGAGCCACGGACCTCTGTGACGAGCGGTGAGCGTGCTTCCGCTTGGGCCGTGCCGGTTACCTGTACCTCGGGGTAGCAACCCACGGGAGAATGCCAACTCCAGATAAGCATGCGGCCTGAACTCCTTTTCACCTGCTAATCGTCACCAGCCCTCTCACTCCACCACAGCCACACACGCAACCACACTCTCAAACATATACATGCAAACAAAGATCCCCCATAGCCTTGACAGACTGTTGGGGCAAGTGCTGTTAGCGAGCACCTATGAAGGCCAGCACAGCACACAAGCGGGTGGGTATCTCTCCAGTGGCGATGTTTGCACACTGCACCGGGTACTGATTTGAGGCTGAGTCGACCTAGGGGAGGCAGGCCCAGGACCGGTTCAGATAATCGTCACTGGTGTTGCCCGTGAGCGGGAATCGAACCCAGGTCGCCAGTTTCATAGTGCAGCGCACTAACCGCTACACCACCGCTAAAACATTCACACAAACACCACACACCGCTAAATTGTAATCTCCTCTCTAACAGATACGGCACAGCAGCGAGTGCTGTTACATTTATATACCGTGCAGCAGTGCGCCCCAGCGGCAGGCGATCTATTTAGCTTTGGAAAGAACTTCAGGGAGAACCTGGAGAAAACCAATGCAGAACTGGGGAAGAGGGTAACAAAATCCACACAGAAAGGTGTCAGTATCAGGAATCGAACCCAGGACCTTCTGGCTGCGAGGCACGGGCGTCACCACTGCGTCAGCCTGCCCACCCAAATGTAAAAAAAAAACTTTCCGTCGTTTGTATTTTGTTCATGACGTGCCCTCTCCCCCCTCTCTTCCTTGATATATCTACGTCACTCCTG
>NW_026892058.1:0-8901 GCF_015708825.2 Lethenteron reissneri
CAGTCATCATCTCACACACACACAGTCATCATCATCACACACACACACACAGTCATCATCATCACCATCACACACACAGTCATCATCACACACACACAGTCGTCATCACACACACACAGTCATCATCACACACACACACGTCATCACACACACACACAGTCATCACCATCACACACACACAGTCATCACACACACACAGTCATCATCACACACACACAGTCATCATCACACACACACAGTCATCTCACACACACACAGTCATCATTCACACACGCACAGTCATCATCACCATCACACACACAGTCATCATCTCACACACGCACACAGTCATCATCACACACACACACAGTCATCATCACACACACACAGTCATCTCACACACACACACAGTCATCATCACACACACACAGTCATCATCATCACACACAACGTCATCATCACACGCACACAGTCATCATCACACACACACGCACAGTCATCACACACACACAGTCATCATCACACACGCACAGTCATCATCACACACACACAGTCATCATCACACACACACACAGTCATCATCACACACGACACAGTCATCATCACACACACACACAGTCATCATCTCACACACACACAGTCATCATCACACACCACAGTCATCATCACACACGCACAGTCATCATCACACACACACAGTCATCACACACACACAGTCATCATCACACGCACACAGTCATCATCACACACGCACACAGTCATCATCACACACACACAGTCATCATCTCACACACACACAGTCATCATCACACACGCACACAGTCATCATCACACGCACACAGTCATCATCACACACGCACACAGTCATCATCACACACACACACACAGTCTCATCTCACACACACACAGTCATCATCACACACACACAGTCATCATCTCACACACACACAGTCATCATCTCACACACACACAGTCATCATCTCACACACACACAGTCATCATCTCACAACACACCAGTCATCATCTCACACACACACAGTCATCATCTCACACAACACAGTCATCACTCACACACACACAGTCATCATCTCACACACACACAGTCATCATCAACACACACACAGTCATCATCACACACGCACACAGTCATCATCACACACACACCAGTCATCATCACACACACACACAGTCATCATCACACACGCACACAGTCATCATCACACACACCACAGTCATCATCACACACACACACAGTCATCATCACACCACACACGTCATCACACACACACACAGTCATCATCACACACACACACAGTCATCATCACACACGCACACAGTCATCATCTCACACACACAGTCATCATCACACACACACACCACACAGATGGGCAGCAGGTTCCTCGTCACGCACACACACACACAGAATCATCACACACACACACAGTCATCATCATCACACACACAGTCAATCACACACACACACAATCATCATCACACACACCACACACAGTCATCACACACACACACATACAGTTACCATCATCACCATCATCATCACCACACACACACAGTTACCATCACACACACACACAGTCATCATCACACACACACACAGTTACCATCACCATCACACGCACACCGCACAGATGGGCAGCAGGTTCCTCGTCACGCACACACACACAGTCATCATCACACACACAGTTACCATCATCATCACACACACACAATTACCATCATCATCATCACCATCACACCATCATCATTACACACACACCATTATCATCACCATCATCATCATCACATACGCACACCGCAAAGATCGGCAGCAGGTTCCTCATGACGCACAAACACATACAGTTACCATCATCACACCACAGTTACCATCACCATCACACACACAGTTACCATCACCATCACACACACACAGTTACCGTCATCATCACCATCACACACACAGTCATCACCATCACACACACACCATCATCATCATCCCATCACACACACAGTCATCACCATCACACACACACCATCATCATCACCATCACACACACACAGTCATCACCATCACACACACCTCATCATCATCACCATCACACACACAGTCATCACCATCACAACACACACATCATCATCACCACACACACCCATCATCATCATCACACACACAGTACCACACACACACACACACCAGTTATCATCATACCATCACACACAGTCATCACCATCACACACACACACCATCATCATCGTCACCATCACACACACACAGTCATCACCATCCACACAACCATCATCATCATCACCATCACACACATCATCATCATCACCATCACACACACAGTCATCACCATCACACACACACCATCATCATCATCACCATCACACACACACAGTCATCACCATCACACACACCCATCATCATCATCACACACACAGTTACCATCACCATCACACACACCAGTTACCATCACCATCACACACACACACGTTACTGTCATCATCACCATCACACACACAGTCATCACCATCACACACACACACCATCATCATCACCATCACACACACACAGTCATCACCATCACACACAAACCATCATCATCATCATCACCATCACACACACACAGTCATCACCATCACACACACACCATCATCATCACCATCACACACACACAGTCATCACCATCACACACACACCATCATCATCACCATCACACACACACAGTCATCACCATCAACACCCACACATCATCATCACCATCACACACACACAGTCATCACCATCACACACACACCATCATCATCATCACACACACAGTCATCACCATCACCACACACACACCATCATCATCGTCACCATCACACACACACAGTCATCACCATCACACACACACCATCATCATCATCATCATCACCATCACACACACAGTCATCACCACCACACACACCATCATCATCATCACCATCACACACACACAGTCATCACCATCACACACACACCATCATCATCATCACCATCACACACACAGTCATCACCATCACACACACACCATCATCATCATCACCATCACACACACACAGTCATCACCATCACACACCATCATCATCATCACACACAACAGTTACCATCACCATCACACACACACAGTTACCGTCATCATCACCCACACACACAGTCATCACCATCACACACACACCATCATCATCATCACCATCACACACACACAGTCATCACCATCACACACCATCATCATCATCACCATCACACACACAGTCATCACCATCACACACACACACACACAGTCGTCACCATCACACACACACCATCATCATCATCATCACCATCACACACACACAGTCATCACCATCACACACACACAGTCATCACCATCACACACACACCATCATCATCACACACACAGTTACCATCACCATCACACACACACAGTTACCGTCATCATCACCATCACACACAGTCATCACCATCACACACACACCATCATCATCATCACCATCACACACACAGTCATCACCATCACACACACACCATCATCATCATCACCATCACACACACAGTCATCACCATCACACACACACCATCATCATCACCATCACGCACACACACAGTCATCACCATCATCACCATCATCACACCAGCATCATCACCATCACACACCACAGTTACCATCATCACACACACACCATCACCATCACACACGCATACCGCATAGATCGGCAGCAGGTTCCTCGTCACGCACACGCACACACATACAGTTACCATCATCATCACCACCATCACACACACCATCATCATCATTATCATCATCACACACACACATACAGTTACCATCATCATCACCACCATCACACACACACCATCATCATCATCATCACCATCACACACACAGTCGTCATCATCATCACCATTACACACACCATCACCATCATCACCATCACACACACAGTTACCATCATCATCATCACCATCACACACCATCATCATCATCACACACAGTCATCATCACCATCACACACAGTCATCATCACACACACAACACACCATCATCATCACCATCACACACACACTCCACCACCACCATCATCACCAACATTATCTTCATCACCAACATCATCATCATCATCACCACCGTCATCATCACCACCATCATCACCACCACCATCATCAATACTATCACCGTCATCACCATGACTGTCATCATCACCATCACTATCGTCATCATCATCATCATTACCGTCATCATCATCACTGTCACCGTCATAATCATCACCATCATCATTACCGCCATCATCATCAAAACTATCACGTCATCATTACTGTCATCACCATAATAACACACACGCAGTCACAATCATCACATCCCACACACACACACAGTCATCACCATCATCACACACACGCAGTCACAATCATCATCACCATCCCACACACACACTGTCATCCATCATCACTGTCATCATCATCATCACCATTACCGTCATCATCATCACCATCTACGTCATCATCATCATTACTGTCATCATCATCATCATTACCGTCATCATCATCACCATCTACGTCATCATCATCATCATTACCGTCATCATCATCATCACCATCTACGTCATCATCATCATTACCGTCATCATCATCATCACCATCTACGTCATCATCATTACCGTCATCATGATCACATCTCCGTCATCATCACCATTACCGTCATCATCACCACTCATCATCACCACTATCGTCACCGCCATCATCATCATCACCACCATCATTACCGTCACCATCATCATCATTACCGCCATCATTGTTATCATCATCGTCACCACCGTCATCACCATCTCCACCATCAAAGACAAAGACCCCCCATATAGCCTTAACAGACTGTTGGGGCAAGTGCTGGTAGCGAGTAGCACCTATGAAGGCCGGAACAGCACACAAGGGGGTGGCAAGCACCACACCCGGCCGCCTTTGTGTCCCCAGTGTTGATGTTCACACACCGCACCAGCTACTCATTTGAGGCTGAGTCGTCCTAGGGGAGACCCAAGACCGCTTCCGATAATCGTCACCGGTGTTCGCCATGATCGGGAATCGAACTCGGGTTCGTAGCGCGGCGCGCTAACGACGACAATGCTGGTGAGATGATGATGGTGGTGGTATAGTGTTGTGTGCATGCACGTCTGCACGTCTGCACGTCTGCACGTCTGCACGTCTGCACGTCTGCACGTCTGCACGTCTGCACGTCTGCACGTCTGCACGTCTGTACGTCTGTACGTCTGTACGTCTGCACATCTGCATGCGTGTGTTGAACTTCTTCCGCACCACCGTACGTAGCCGACGGCGCTAACCCGAGCTCGCCGCGTCTCACCGGTGGTGCAGCCCGCGCAGCTTGCAGCTCTCCGTGAGCATGAGGACGACCTGGACCTCGGAGGCGTGCTCTGTGGGGGTCATAGGGTCAGACAGGGGGTCAAAGGGTCAGACACACACCGCGTGTTTGCTGAGGAGATGGAGCGATGGCGAGATGGAGCGATGGTGAGATGGAGCGATGGTGAGATGTTAACTCCCTCGCCTGGTGTACAGGAGGTCGTGGCTGCGATACCAACCCTGAGTCTGCATGTCCCCTCTCTCTCTCTCTCTCTTCCCCCGTGGCTGCGTGGATGTTGCTCCGGGTCCTCCAGTTTTTCCCTCCACATTTAGAATCGTCATCAAGCGCTCAGAGCATTTGGCTACTGATATAAATGTGCGCACGACGATGAGCCACTTTGCCGAGCTATCATTTGCGATGGCCAAGATCCCGGCTGGGTACGGGTAGCCGGGTATCGGGTAGGGTACGGGTATCGGGTACCCGGTTGCGACCTCTGCCTTGGCCTGCAGGCGGGCGTCAACTCTACTGCCGGTAGGGGCGATAATTTGCCACTGCGTGTGCGTGAGTGTACGGGGAGGTAGGGTAGCGGTTAGCGCGTCGCTGCGTGATGAACCATCGACCGCGGTTGTCTACCACCGTTGTCGACCTCGGTTGTCTATGCACCGTTGTCGACCTCGGTTGTCTACGTACCGTTGTCGACCACGGTCGACTACGCACCGTTGACGACCGCGGTCGTCTACGCACCGTTGTCGACCGCGGTTGTCTACGCACCGTTGTCGACCGCGGTTGACTACGCACCGTTGTCGACCGCGGTTGTCTACGCACCGTTGTCGACCGCGGTTGTCTACGCACCGTTGTCGACCTCGGTTGACTACGCACTGTTGTCGACCGCGGTTGTCTACGCACCGTTGTCGACCTTGGTTGACTACGCACCGTTGTCGACCACGGTTGTCTACGCACCGTTGTCGACCGCGGTTGTCTACGCACCGTTGTCGACCGCGGTTGTCTACGCACCGTTGTCGACCGCGGTTGACTACGTACCGTTGACGGTTTTGACGAACACCTCCTTCTCCACCTTGGGGTCCTTCTCATCGAGCAGCACGCCGTGGTAGATCCTGCCAAATGTTCCTGTCGCCACACCCACACAGAGGCCCAACAGCGCAGCCTTCACACACGGTAGGGGCAAGTGCTGTCAGCGCGTGGCGGGTTCATAGCGCCGGCCCTCAAACAAGCAACTGCGAGTGTGCGCGCGAGTGGGGAGCGGTGGTGCAGCGGTTAGCGCTACGCTGCGCTACGAACCCGGTGACCCGAGTTCGATTCCCGCTCACGGCCACCAACACCGGTGACGATTATCTGAATCTGGTCCTGGGTCTCTCCTAGGTCGACTTAGCCTCAAATGAGTACCTGGTGCAATGTGTGAGCATCGCCACCTTCATAGGTGCTCGCTAACAGCACTTGCCCCAGTCTGTTAAGGCTAGATGGGAGATGTTTGTTTTTTGGTGTCTGTGTGTGCGTGTATATCTGTGTGTGTGTCTGCGTGTGCGTCTGTGTATATCTGTGGTGTCTACATGTCGTGTGTGTGTGTGCATGTGCATGTGTGCGTGTGCATGTGTGCGTCTGTGTATATCTGTGTGCGTCTGTGTATATCTGTGTGCATGTCTGCGTGTGCGTGTGCATGTGTGCGTCTGTGCGTGTGTGTATGTGTGTGTCTGTGCGTCTGTGTATATCTGTGTGTGTGTCTGCGTGTCTGTGTGTGTGCATGTGTGCGTCTGTGTATATCTGTGTGTGTGTCTGCGTGTCTGTGTGTGCATGTGTGCATCTGTGTATATCTGTGTGTGTCTGCGTGTCTGTGTGTGCATGTGTGCGTCTGTGTATATCTGTGTGCATGTGCGCGTCTGTGTATATCTGTATATATCTCTGTGTGTGTCTGTGTGTCTGCGTGTCTGCGTGTGTGTGTGCGTGTCTGCGTATGTGCGCGTGTCTGCGTGTCTGTGTGTGTGTGCGTGTCTGTGTGTGTACGTGTGCGTGTGTGTGTGTTTGCGTGTGTGTCTGCGTGTGTGGTGCGTGTGTGTGTATGTGCGTGTGTGTCTGCGTGCGTGTGTGTGCGTAGTGGCGCGTGCGAGTGTGTATGTGTCTGTGTATGTGTGTGTGCGTGTGTGTCTGTGTATATATGTGTGCGTGTGTGCGTGTGTGTCTGCGTGTGTTTCTGCGTGTGTGTGTCTGCGTGTGTGTGTGTGTCTACGTGTCTGTGTGTACGTGTGTGTATATCTGTGTGCGTTTGTATATCTGTGTATATCTCTGTCTGTGTGTGTATATCTGTGTGTGTGTGCGTGTCTGCATGTGTGTGTGTCTGCGTGTGTGTCTGCGTGTGCCTGTGTCTGCGTGTCTGCGTGTGTGTGTGTGTATGTGCGTGTCTGTGTGTGTATATCTGTGTATATCTGCGTGTCTGCGTGTGTGTATGTGTCTGCGTGTGCGTGTGTGTGCATGTGTGCGTGCGTGCGTACCTTCCTGCAGCACCTGCTTGAGCGTGACCCTCTCGCGCGCCACGGCGATGTCACGCACGCGACTCTTCGCCTCTGGCAGGTTCAGTGGTCAGGTCGTTCTTCTCAATCTTCAGGCTCGGGTAGTCTACTCCCAGTCGCGGGGGGGGGGGGGCGGGGGGGGCAGGAGGGCAGGCCGAGGGGGCAGGGACGTCGATCAGAGGGCAGGGACGTCACGGGGGCCGGTGCAGCGATCGTTCCGATCGGCAAGCGATGGGCGTAGCAGGCACGGCATGACAACGCTCGCTCAGCCTCGAGCTCCAGGGTGAGAGCTCCGGGCCAGTGGGCGGGGGGGCCGGGGGGTCAGGGACAGGGTCCACGACCCTCGCTTGGCGCTGCCCCACGGAGGTGCACTCTTAAAACTTGTGTGCAACATTTCTAGTAAACGTCGCCACTGGGGAGAAAGGCGGCCGGGCGTGGTGCTGGCCACCCACCCCTCGTGTGCCGTGCCGGCATTCGAAGGTGCTGCTACTCGCTAACAGCACTTGCCCCAGCAGTCTGTTGCAGGCTACAAACTCTTAAAGTATTTTATTATTTATTTAGCAGGCGTGAGGATCCTAGTGAGCTGCTGCTAAGCGACCCGGTCGTCACGAATGACGTCTCAACCAAGTGGTTCATCATCGTCATCGTCACCACCATCACCATCAACGTCATCATCATCGTCATCATCAACGTCATCACCACCACCCTAAAAATCATCATCAACGTCATCGTCATCATCAACGTCATCATCAAAATCATCATCGTCAGTCACCACCACCATCAACGTCATCATCATCGTCATCACCACCACCATCAACGTCATCATCAACGTCATCATCAACGTCATCATCATATCATCATCACCACCACCATCAACGTCATCATCAACGTCATCAACCACCACCCATCAACGTCATCATCAAACGTAATATCAACGTCTAACTCAGTCACCACCACCATCAACATCATCATCACACCAGGTCAACGTCATCATCATAGTCATCACCACCATCATCCCCATCATCAACGTCATC
>NW_026892059.1:0-17984 GCF_015708825.2 Lethenteron reissneri
TCACAGTTCTGACCGAATGAACGACCATCCCATAAACAAATAGGTTCTCACGATTCTGACCGAATGAACGACCACCCCATACACAAATATGTTCTCACACGATTCTGACCGGATGAACGAGACCACCCCATAAACAAATAGGTTCTCACGATTCTGACCGAATGAACGAGACCACCCCATAAACAAATAGGTGCTCACGGTTCTGACCGAATGAACGACCACCCCATAAACAAATAGGTTCTCACATTCTGACAGAATGAACGACCATCCCATAAACAAATAGGTTCTCACGATTCTGACCGAATGAACGAGACCACCCCATAAACAAATAGGATCTCACGATTCTGACCGAATGAACGATCATCCCATAAACAAATAGGTTCTCACGATTCTGACCGAATGAACGAGACCACCCCATAAACAAATAGGATCTCACGATTCTGACCGAATGAACGATCATCCCATAAACAAATAGGTTCTCAAGGTTCTGACCGAATGAACGACCATCCCATAAACAAATAGGTTCTCACGATTCTGACCGAATGAACGACCATCCCATAAACAAATAGGTTCTCAAGGTTCTGACCGAATGAACGACCATCCCATAAACAAATAGGTTCTCACGATTCTGACCGAATGCACGACCACCCCATAAACAAATAGGTTCTCACGATTCTGACCGAATGAACGACCACCCCATAAACAAATAGGTTCTCACGGTTCTGACCGAATGAACGACCATCCAATAAACAAATAGGATCTCACGGTTCTGACCGAATGAACGACCATCCCATAAACAAATAGGTTCTCACGGTTCTGACTGAATGAACGACCATCCCATAAACAAATAGGTTCTCACGATTCTGACCGAATGAACGACCACCCCATAAACAAATAGGATCTCACGGTTCTGACCGAATGAACGACCATCCCATAAACAAAAAGGTTCTCACGGTTCTGACCGAATGAACGACCACCCCATAAACAAAAAGGTTCTCATGGTTCTGACCGAATGAACGACCACCCCATAAACAAATAGGATCTCACGATTCTGACCGAATGAACGCCCACCCCATAAACAAATAGGTACTCACGATTCTGACCGAATGAACGACCACCCCATAAACAATAGGTTCTCACGGTTCTGACCGAATGAACGATCATCCCATAAACAAATAGGATCTCACGATTCTGACCGAATGAACGATCATCCCATAAACAAATAGGTTCTCAAGGTTCTGACCGAATGAACGACCATCCCATAAACAAATAGGTTCTCACGATTCTGACCGAATGAACGACCATCCCATAAACAAATAGGTTCTCAAGGTTCTGACCGAATGAACGACCATCCCATAAACAAATAGGTTCTCACGATTCTGACCGAATGAACGACCATCCCATAAACAAATAGGTTCTCACGGTTCTGACCGAATGAACGACCATCCCATAAACAAATAGGATCTCACGATTCTGACCGAATGAACGACCATCCCATTAACAAATAGGATCTCACGATTCTGACCGAATGAACGACCACCCCATAAACAAATAGGTTCTCACGGTTCTGACCGAATGAACGACCACCCCATAAACAAAAGGTTATCATGGTTCTGACCGAATGAACGACCACCCCATAAACAATAGGATCTCACGATTCTGACCGAATGAACGACCACCCCATAAACAAATAGGTACTCACGATTCTGAACGAATGAACGACCACCCCATAAACAAATAGGTTCTCATGGTTCTGACCGAATGAACGACCACCCCATAAACAAATAGGATCTCACGATTCTGACCGAATGAACGACCACCCCATAAACAAATAGGTACTCACGATTCTGACCGAATGAACGACCACCCCATAAACAAATAGGTTCTCATGGTTCTGACCGAATGAACGACCATCCCATAAACAAATAGGTTCTCATGGTTCTGACCGAATGAACGACCATCCCATAAACAAATAGGATCTCACGATTCTGACCGAATGAACGACCATCCCATAAACAAATAGGTTCTCACGATTCTGACCGAATGAACGACCACCCCATAAACAATAGGTGCTCACGGTTCTGACCGAATGAACGACCATCCCATAAACAAATAGGATCTCACGGTTCTGACCGAATGAACGACCATCCCATAAACAAATAGGATCTCACGATTCTGACCGAATGAACGACCACCCCATAAACAAATAGGATCTCACGGTTCTGACCGAATGAACGACCACCCCATAAACAAAAAGGTTCTCATGGTTCTGACCGAATGAACGACCACCCCATAAACAAATAGGATCTCACGATTCTGACCGAATGAACGACCACCCCATAACAAATAGGTTCTCATGGTTCTGACCGAATGAACGACCACCCCATAAACAAATAGGATCTCACGATTCTGACCGAATGAACGACCACCCCATAAACAATAGGTTCTCACGATTCTGACCGAATGAACGACCACCCCCTAAACAATAGGATCTCACGATTCTGACCGAATGAACGACCACCCCATACACAAATAGGTTTCTCACGATTCTGACCGAATGAACGACCACCCCATAAACAATAGGTGCACTGGTTGTACTGTACACGTCTATGCCCCCCGGCCTTCACAAACTCCGCATTGCCGAGCGTGAAGTTTGGCGAACAACAACCTCCACGTCCCACACGGAGCGAGGCTCACTAAAGGGCTGCAACTGTACTGCTGCAGCACTTAAGACCGTAACGCACTGCACAGTACAAGATTGACACTGTACAGTACTGTACTGCAGTACACGTGACAGGTCGTACTTTTCCAGCCGCGCTGTGAAGCGTGGCCGCTCCACCTTGTGCGGCTGCTGCTGCTTCTCCCGCTGGCCGCCGCCGCTGTTGTTGTTGCCGCTGTTGTTGCCGCTGTTGTTGTTGTTGTTGCTGCTGTTGTTGTTGTTGCTGCACGGGGGCCCCAAGCTGCTCTTCGCTACAAACCCCGCCGCTCCATCTCCCTCCACCTCCTCACGTGGCCATGGCGACGCCCTGCGCGTGACGTCACTTCCGGAAGCCCCCCCCCCCCGCTCCTGTTCACCCCCCCCCTCCACAACCAGCGACCTGCTGAGGGGGTCGCGAGGGGGAGGGACCCAGACAAGGGGCGGGGCTAATGCACGGGGGGGGAGGGGTCACGGTAGGGGGAGGGACTAAGGCGAGCTGTCAATCACCGGCCTCGTGTGGTTATTGTCACAGTCACGCGCACGCCAACACAGAGCTTAGGGGGCCGTCCATAAATGACGTCACGCCATTTTGGACGATTTTTAAATCCTTTATATTAAGTTCGCTCGCTTGCTTGCGTGCTTGCTTGCTTGCTTAGGACCGTGCAAATCTTTCGGTCGTTTTTAACCCACTTCCCGTGATCCAATCGAGCTGACACAGACTCGTTGTGCGAGACAATTAATGTTCGTGAAATTTTTTTTCCAAAATTTTACACTTTTTAGGCAAAAAAAATTTAATTTACATTTATTCAAATAGAACTCATTCATGGCTTTGGCTGAACGTCAGAGTGTAAGAGCCCAGAACGTGACACCTCCCACAGGCCGTGGCGGAGTAGCGCAGTTGGTAGTGCCCTCGCTTCCCATGCCAAAGGTCGCGGGATCGATCCCCGCGTCCTCCAAAGGCGAATATATTTTTAAATCCTTTATATTAAGTTCGCTTGCTTGCTTAGGACCGTGCAAATCTTTCGGTCGTTTTTTAACCCACTTCCCGTGATCCAATCGAGCTGACATTTTCCACAAAGACTCGTTGTGCGTGATAATTAATGTTCGTGAAATTTTTTTTCAAAAATTTTACACTTTTTGGGACAAAAATATATATTTAATTACCAATTGCTTAATGGTGCAATGCAATCATCTGACCCATAGGTGGCAGCCATCTCAAGCCAGAGGACGAGAGGACTCTAGCCGCCACGCATATAAAGGATTTATAGTGAAAAACTTTGTTTTTACGGGTTATACTTGTTAACACCCCCCCCCCCTCTCGTCACACGGCGTCACAAAAAGTCAGACCCCCCCTCAAATATGACGTCACAAAGCTCTGCCCCCCCCAAAAAAATAAAAAAATGCTTCAAATCTCGTTAAACTATTGTCATTGTAGTGCGTATTTAATGTGGCGCTGCACTCTGATGTTTGTAGTAGAAAACATTTATTAAAAAGTCAATTTAATTAAGAAGACGTGTTGTCTATATTTATTTAAAGTTGCGCATTTGATGTGACGTCACATTCTCCAACCCCCCCCCCCAGGTGCGTGACGTCATTTATGGACAGCCCTTTAATTCCCGGCCAGATGCGACACGCATCTCAACGAGACCTCTTCACCTGTGAAACCTACTACTACTATTATTATCTGAGTATCCGCGAGTGGCCCACCTCTTGTTCCCCCACCACTCCCACCCCCACCACTCCCCCCCCACTACTCACCCCCACCACTCCCCCCCACCACTAACCCCAAAACCCTCCCCCCAAGACTCACCCCACCCCTCCCCCGACCCCTCCCCCCACCGCCCCCACCACTCCACCCTACCACTCCCCCCCACCACTCACCCCCACCACTCACCTCCACCACTCACCCCCACCACTCCCCCCACCCCTCCCCCCCCACCTACTCACCCCCACCATCCCCCCCACCACGACCCCCCACCACTCACCCCCACCCCTCCCCCCACCACTTCCCCCCCACCCCTCCCCCCACCGCCCCCACCACTCCACCCTACCACTCCCCCCCACCACTCACCCCCACCACTCACCTCCACCACTCACCCCCACCACTCCCCCCCACCCCTCCCCCCCACTACTCACCCCCACCAATCCCCCCCACCACTACCCCCCACCACTCACCCCCACTACTCACCCCCACCAATCCCCCCCACCACTACCCCCCACCACTCACCCCCACTACTCACCCCCACCAATCCCCCCCACCCCACCCCCACCCCCCACCCTCCCCCCACCACTCCCCCCCACCCTCCCCCCACCGCCCCCACCACCTCCACCCTACCACTCCCCCCCAACACTCACCCCCACCACTCACCTCCACCACTCACCCCACCACTCCCCCTCACCCCTCCCCCCACTACTCACCCCCCACCAATCCCCCCCACCACTACCCCCCACCACTCACCCCCCCCCCTCCCCCCACCACCCCTCGCCCCCAACACTCCCACTACTCCCCCCCACCCCTCCCCATCCACCCCCACCCCTCCCCCCCCACCTCCCCCCACCCCCCCCCACCACTCCCCCCACCCCCCCCCCCACCCCCCTCGCCCCCAACACTCCCATTACTCCCCCCCCCCCCACCCTTCCCCCCACCATTCACCCCACCCCCCCACCCCTCCCCCCACCACCCCTCGCCCCCAACACTCTCACCACTCCCCCCCCCCACCCTCCCCCCACCACTCCCCCCACCCCTCCCCCACCACCCCTCGCCCCCAACACTCTCACCCCCCCCCACCCCTCCCCCCCCCACCATTCACCCCCACCCCCCCTCCCCCCACCACTCCCCCCCCCCCTCCCCCCACCACCCCCCCCCCCTCGCCCCCAACACTCTCACCACTCCCCCCCACCCCTCCCCCCACCACTCCCCCCCCCCACCCCTCCCCCACCACCACCCCTCGCCCCCAACACTCTCACCACTCCCCCCCACCCCTCCCCCCACCATTCACCCCCACCCCTCCCCCCAAGACTCACCCCACCCCTCCCCCCCCCCTCCCCCCACCGCCCCCACCACTCCACCCTACCACTCCCCCCCACCACTCACCCCCACCACTCACCTCCACCACTCACCCCCCCACTCCCCCCCACCCCTCCCCCCACTACTCACCCCCACCAATCCCCCCCACCACGACCCCCCACCACTCATCCCCACCCCTCCCCCCACCACTCCACCCACCCCCTCCCCCCACCGCCCCCACCACTCCACCCTACCACTCCCCCCCACCACTCACCCCCCCACTCACCTCCACCACTCACCCCCACCACTCCCCCCCACCCCTCCCCCCCACTACTCACCCCCACCAATCCCCCCCACCACTACCCCCCACCACTCACCCCCACTACTCACCCCCACCAATCCCCCCCACCACTCACCCCCACCCCTCCCCCCACCACTCCCCCCACCCCTCCCCCCACCGCCCCCACCACTCCACCCTACCACTCCCCCCCCCACCACTCACCCCCCACCACCACTCACCTCCACCACTCACCCCCACTACTCCCCACCCCCCCCACCCCTCCCCCCACTACTCACCCCCACCAATCCCCCCCACCACTACCCCCCACCACTCACCCCCCCCCCCCCACCACTCCCCCCCCCCACCCCTCCCCCCACCACCCCTCGCCCCAACACTCCCACTACTCCCCCCACCCCTCCCTCCACCATTCACCCCCACTCCTCCCCCCACCACTCCCCCCTCCCCCCACCACCCCTCGCCCCCAACACTCCCATTACTCCCCCCCACCCCTCCCCCACCATTCACCCCCACCCCTCCCCCCAACACTCCCACCGCCAAACCACCCCTCCCCCCTAACACTCACCCCCACCCCTCCCCCCCACCACTCCCCCACCCCCACCCCTCCCCCCACCGCCACCACCACCCCCCCACTCCCCCCCACCACTCCCCCCCACCACACCTCCACCACCCCCCCCATCACTCACCCCCACCACTCACCCCTACCCATCCCCCCCACCACTCCCCACCACCCCCCCCCCCACCACTCACCCCCCACCCCTCCCCCCCACCCCCTCCACCACCCCTCCCCCCCACCCCCCACCACCCCTCCCCACCACCCCCCCACCACCCCCATGCGCGTCTCGTGTAGAGGCCACGGCACTGATTGCGCCCAGCCGTGCAGAGCGCGGCCCCTGCCCCCCCTGCCCCCCACCCTGCACCACCATGAGGCCGGTGTAGCAAACATGCGGCGCGGCGTGCGCGCGGCGACACCCGCCTTGCTCTCTCCACTGCTGCAGCTGTCGCTCGCAGCAGCCGCGGTGGTGGTCGCGGTGGTCGCGGTGTCCGCGGTTGGGGCCTCGGAGCGATGTCCTCGCGCTGCCGCGGAGGGTGGCTCCTCGCCGGCGGCGAATCTATCCGAGCGGCGGGCAGCGCGCGGGACGCCGCGGAGACGACGGTAACAGTGGTCACTCTGTGTGGTGGTGGTGGTGGTCACTCTGTGTAGTGGTGGTGGTGGTCACTCTGTGTAGTGGTGGTGGTGGTCACTCTGTGTAGTGGTGGTGGTCACTCTGTGTAGTGGTGGTGGTCACTCTATGTAGTGGTGGTGGTCACTCTGTGTAGTGGTGGTGGTCACTCTGTGTAGTGGTGGTGGTGGTCACTCTGTGTAGTGGTGGTGGTGGTGGTCACTCTGTGTAGTGGTGGTGGTCACTCTGTGGTGGTGGTGGTGGTCACTCTGTGTAGTGGTGGTGGTGGTCACTCTGTGTAGTGGTGGTGGTGGTCACTCTGTGTAGTGGTGGTGGTGGTCACTCTGTGTAGTGGTGGTGGTCACTGTGTGGTGGTGTGGTGGTGGTCACTCTGTGTGGTGGTGGTCACTCTGTGTAGTGGTGGTGGTGGTCACTCTGTGTAGTGGTGGTGGTGGTGGTCACTCTGTGTGGTGGTGGTGGTCACTCTGTGTAGTGGTGGTGGTCACTCTGTGTAGTGGTGGTGGTGGTGGTGGTCACTCTGTGTGGTGGTGATGGTGGTGGTCACTCTGTGTAGTGGTGGTGGTCAGTGTGGTGGTGTGGTGGTGGTCACTCTGTGTAGTGGTGGTGGTCACTCTGGTGGTGGTGGTGGTGGTGTAGTGGTGGTGGTCACTCTGTGTAGTGGTGGTGGTCACTCTGTGTAGTGGTGGTGGTGGTCACTCTGTGTAGTGGTGGTGGTGGTCACTCTGTGTAGTGGTGGTGGTGGTCACTCTGTGTGGTGGTGGTGGTCACTCTGTGTGGTGGTCACTCTGTGTGGTGGTCACTCTGTGTAGTGGTGGTGGTGGTCACTCTGTGTAGTGGTGGTGGTGGTCACTCTGGTGGTGGTGGTGGTGGTCACTCTGTGTAGTGGTGGTCACTCTGTGTGGTGGTATTGGTCACTCTGTGTGGTGGTCACTCTGTGTGGTGGTGGTCACTCTGTGTGGTGGTGGTCACTCTGTGTAGTGGTGGTGGTCACTCTGTGTAGTGGTGGTGGTCACTCTGTGTGGTGGTGGTCACTCTGTGTGGTGGTGGTCACTCTGTGTAGTGGTGGTGCCATGGTGGTGGTCACTCTGTGTAGTGGTGGTGGTCACTCTGTGTGGTGGTGGTCACTCTGTGTGGTGGTGGTCACTCTGTGTGGTGGTCACTCTGTGTGGTGGTGGTCACTCTGTGTGGTGGTGGTCACTCTGTGTGGTGGTGGTCACTCTGTGTGGTGGTGGTCACTCTGTGTAGTGGTGGTGGTGGTGGTGACTCTGTGTAGTAGTGGTGGTGGTCACTCTGTGTAGTGGTGGTGGTCAATCTGTGTGGTGGTGGTCACTCTGTGTGGTGGTGGTCACTCTGTGTGGTGGTCACTCTGTGTGGTGGTCACTCTGTGTAGTGGTGGTGGTGGTCACTCTGTGTAGTGGTGGTGGTGGTCACTCTGGTGGTGGTGGTGGTCACTCTGTGTAGTGGTGGTCACTCTGTGTGGTGGTATTGGTCACTCTGTGTGGTGGTCACTCTGTGTGGTGGTGGTCACTCTGTGTGGTGGTGGTCACTCTGTGTAGTGGTGGTGGTCACTCTGTGTAGTGGTGGTGGTCACTCTGTGTGGTGGTGGTCACTCTGTGTGGTGGTGGTCACTCTGTGTAGTGGTGGTGCCATGGTGGTGGTCACTCTGTGTAGTGGTGGTGGTCACTCTGTGTGGTGGTGGTCACTCTGTGTGGTGGTGGTCACTCTGTGTGGTGGTCACTCTGTGTGGTGGTGGTCACTCTGTGTGGTGGTGGTCACTCTGTGTGGTGGTGGTCACTCTGTGTGGTGGTGGTCACTCTGTGTAGTGGTGGTGGTGGTGGTGACTCTGTGTAGTAGTGGTGGTGGTCACTCTGTGTAGTGGTGGTGGTCAATCTGTGTGGTGGTGGTCACTCTGTGTGGTGGTGGTCACTCTGTGTAGTAGTGGTGGTTACTCTGTGTGGAGTCATCGCAGTGCTGGCATAGTGTTCAGGTGTGGTTGTGTTTAATCGGGTTAGGTGAGAACTCTAACAGAGACTCATTTGCAAGAGCGACCTGGGGACATGAATGTGCCGCTAGCGGGCGCCGATTGCTGCTATGGGTGTAGAATCCCAAATTGAGAAGCTTGCGTTGAAATTTTGCAATTTGGCAAACGCGTACCCCGGCACACAGTGGCCAACTCTTGCGAATTCCGTCACGGGGTCGGTCTTTTAACGTCAGCTGTGGAGCAGACTGCACGAGGTACGATCGAGGAATGAATGACCAGGGCGGCCGTTGGAGTTGAACCGTAAACAAGACGCGGATGCTCAACAAACTACGTTGCCACCCCGGGTTTTAACGGCACATTGATATAATTACGCGATCTAACCCAGAAAACCTCTATTATGGATGATGTTGGTCGGGAAAGCCTACCTGATGTTAAACTGACTTTACTAAGCACCTTTGGTATGCAGTGGTTATTGATAATTACCACGAACCTGTGTCATTCGCTTATTACTACACATGGAGTTAATATTCTGACAAAAAGCCAGGAATTAAAGTCAATATCGTCAGAAATCTAAGCAGGCTCTGAGCCTGCTTAGCGCTTCGATGGGTGACCACCAGGTACAAACGGGATGATATTGGCTTGCAGGGGTGTCCCGTGGTGTGTGATGTCGATGTCTGGAGCGGATTTAGTCCTGTATAGATAGTGGGCGTGTGTCCACGCAGCATTCTTGCCAATGTGCTTGAACTTTCACGGATACCTTTATGGTTGTTTTAATGGTTCAGTCTAAATTCACTCATTGCTGCAATTAACACTGCCTCTTTGTCCGTCTAGGTGTGACAGCCAGCAGAGCTGGTGGAACCCCTACTGGATGCTTCCTGAAGACATGAGTGGGGCTGATTGTTTCTGGGAATCGGCAAAAAGGTGGCCCAACTGATTGACAATAGAGGCACTCGCACTGCAAACCACACAACTGCATTTTTATTACACGCTTTTATTTAACTCACTCCGTCTGTTGTCGTATCCTTAAAAACACTTGTAACTCAATTTTTACTCACTTCCCAATGTGTTATCGACTGAAAACTTGGTATACTTATGTCGTACTGATAACAAGACTATATTCTATCATTAAACGTTAAAAATATATATTTTAAACATTTTACACTCTTTTATTTAACTCAGTCTGTTGTCGTATCATCAAATCTTGGAACTCAATTTCAACCATCTTCCCATTGTCGTATCGACTGCAAAATTGGTATAGGTATGTCATACTGATGACAATACTATTTTCTATCATTAAAAATAAAAAATATATATTTTTAAACAATCTTTTTTACGGGTCTAATTGTCCACGCTCAACTCACGTTGCCTGTAAATCACCACGGCCCCTTACGCTGTGGCAAGCTGCGGGGCCACTTCCAGGAGTCGTGTAGTTCTGCCATTACGAGTACGGTACATTTCATTAAAGCGTGTTTTTATTTTTATTTTTTACATATTTTATTTTGGAATGCTGTGAACTCGAGTCAGGGTCCAACCCTCAGAGGCGTAGGCCGTGCAAGCACCTCACCATCGCTGGATCCCATCCTTGCAGAGTTCCAAAGACAACCTGCAATATCCCACAATCTGTTGCCTTCAGATCTTTCCCATGGTCGCCGACCTTTGAATGCCACTACGATCCGTCTAACCTGCCCTCTTCCCTCCTCCACATGTACCCAACCCACGGCAACCTATGGCTGATGGCATATACAGTGCTTTCTTGCCATGTGCTATCTGAACTTGCACATTTATTACCTAATCCTGCCATGGAATTCCAGATAATGTCCACAGATATTACAAAGCCAAGAGTTGTTTGTGCGCCATCCTCAAATGTCAATCATCTCCAATGTTGCACCATTGAACTGAAACAATAAACACGCAATGCATCAGTGATTCAATTAAAATCAATTTTGATGCTCAATATATGCATAACCCTGCACATAATTATTTATCAATATTGAAATTTGAATTCAAATCGCATTGCAGTAATATGCACCCTTAGAAAAACTAGCGAGATTGACAATATAAACGCTACGGGATATTATAATCATCGTCAGTCCGCAACGGCCGTCAGCGCTCTCCACGCTTGCCCGTCCCTCGCACGGTCCCGTCAGCATCGGCTGCGCCGGTTTATCTGTCGGTGTCATCACATTTGTCATCCAATTGATCTTGCGTCGTCCTCTCCTCCTCTCCTCCTACATGGCCTCTAAGATAAGGCGATAGAACGGGACAAAATAAATGAGCCTGAAATCTCGTGACGACCTGGAATCGTGTCAGTAGATTGGGTGATGCAGCGGTGACACTTGTGCCTCGCAGCAACAAGTGCCTGGGTTTGATTCCCAACCTCAAGCACCTTTCTGTGTGGAGTTTGTGTTCTTCCCCTGTCCTGCACTGGTTTCCTCTGGCTTCTCCAATTCCCCCCCATAACTAAACACTAGAATGTAAGTGGTCTTGGCCAATGCGCCTTAATATTGAAAAGGCATCTTACTCGGTTGGGATGATACACAGCAGCAACATCGCCCCCCATTCTGCGAAAACTTGGCAGGACCCTCCCCAAAAAGCGTTGAGACTCGGCGAGGCTTCCCTGGGTAAACAAGGGTAGCGACGATCGGCCCGCTTGGGGGGTGGCGTGGGTGGACGGTTGCTTGGCGAGCGTTAGGACGGTATGCGGCCACGCTTATCATCGCGTGGGTGTGCGACCGCACTTGTGTGGGTGTGCGACTGTGCTTTTCGTCACGTGGGTGTGCGATTGCACTTGTTGTGTGGGTGTGCGACCGTGCTTGTTGCCGCGTGGGTGTGCGACGGCGCTCGTCGTTGTGTAGGTGTGTGACCGTGCTTGTTGCCGCGTGGGTGTGCGATCGCGCTTGTTGTGTGGGTGTGCGATCGTGTTTGTCGTCGCGTGGGTGTGCGATCGCGCTTGTTGTATGGGTGTGCTACCGTGCTTGTTGCCGCGTGGGTGTGCGATCGCGCTTGTTGTGTGGGTGTGCGATCGTGCTTGTCGTCGCGTGGGTATGCGATCGCGCTCGTCGTTGTGTGGGTGTTGGGCTGCACTTGTGTGGGTGTGCGACCGCGCTCATCGTTGTGTGGGTGTACGATCGCGCTTGTTGTGTGAATGTGCGACCGCGCTCGTTGTGTAGGTGTACGCGCGGAGGGAGCGTGGCCGAGGCGCTGCAGCTGGCGGTGGTGGCGTGCGGCGCTCGCCTCGAGGAGACCATGGTCATGCTCAAGTCCGCAGCGCTCTTCAGCCGTGCACGCCTGCACGCCCACATCTTCGCAGAGGATGAACTGCACGCCAGCTTTCGGGAGCAGGTGAACGCACAGCAGGGCCGGAATGCGTGGTGCCGGCTACACCACCACCTTGTCGTGTCTGTGGTGCCGGCTACACCACCGCCTTGTCGTGTCTGTGGTTCTATCCGCACCACCGCGGTGCTGGTCACAATACATCCGTCGTGTGCCGTGTTGTCTCTTAATGACGCTCACAGCACTCGCCCGAGCAGTGCGCGAAGTTAAATGGGGAATCTTCTCCTCCAGCGTGGTGGCGTAGCCCAGTGGTAGCGCCTCTGCCGCTTGTTAGACTTTTGCGATTTGAATCCATCAGGTCACCTTGGTTACTACTGTGGGTATATTAACCGCTGTCTGATTCACGGTGGATGTTAGACATCCTCCAATATCATCCAAAATGAGGAAGCCATTGTGTGCCGGTGTCCTTATCCAAATTACCGGCAAAAACTACCGGCAAAACACTAAATTGGGATTACACAGCAACGTCGCCCCCTGATGTAAAACTATTGGAGGCTATAACAGTGAAACAGCAGCGTCTACGTGCTAGCCCTGCACTATAAGAATGGCGTAATTAGCAAATGTACTAAATTATTATTAAGTGTGGTCTTCCTGGTTTAGCCGCGTGTGGAACATCTCGTCTGCCAAGCTTTTGCTGCGCACTGCTGCGGGGATTTTCACCTCAACTCCCGAAGGCCCCACAGCAGTCCGTGGCGAAAGCTTGAGAGAAGACAGCCTCAACACGCGGCCTAGCCAGGAAGAGCTCACTCGGACTCCGAGTGGCTGTGAAAACCCCCGTTTTGTGAATGTGCGTGTGCGTTCCCCACTCATTCAGCTGCTGGCGTGGCCGTTGCGGTATCGGAGGAAGCTGTCATTCTCGCTGTACCCAATCACCTTCCCCGCCGACAACGCGGACGCCTGGAGGAAACTCTTTAAGCCCTGCGCCTCTCAACGCCTCTTCCTGCCTGTAAGGGCCTGGAGACAGGGACGCTTCGCTGCTGCGAAACCTGAAGGCGCAAGCAGCGTTGCCACGATATCACGTCTCACGATACGATATTTATTTTCATAGCAATTGGGTTTCTATATAAATAGCCAGTGCTTTGTAAAGCGGTTCTTCGCCAGAGGGCGTTTCCCAGTTCTCCTCGAACGCTAATAAAATGTATATGGATGGGCGGCTTGATGGCAACACTTACGACTAACGTCTGGTGCTTCACAGCAGGATACGCCGCTCCTGTGCCTCTCGTGAGAGCACTTAGAATTCCTGACGCCAGGCCGCTTGCGCCATGGCACGTCTACCCAGGAGTGGAGGGCGGCACTCATCTTCGTTGCCGGCCCAGTGGGGGGACGGTCGGGGTTACATCTGTAGGGGGATGACTCGTATCTGGCCACGTCACTCAGCGGTGGAGCGAGCGCCTCGCGATTGGAAGCTTGCGAGTTCAAATTCTGGTCGGAGGTCGGTTCGATGGTTCACGGGAAGAGACGATGTTTTTTGGGCTTCACTGCAGAGCGCCGGACCTGGCAGTAGGTGGCAATGTTCACCACCACACCCGGTCACAGTACAAATTATGACTCCGTTTACAACAGAATGTAAATTGGATTCGCTCAACGATTTTGGCCAAAACGTAAATATCCCACCTCATCGAGTTAGATTATAATTTGCAACACTGAGAAATATTTGTACCCGTCACGCCGTATATCGTACGACCCGGCCAGGTGGCTTGGTGGTTGAGCGAGCGGCTCGCAATCGGAAGGTTGGGTGGTTGACTTGGCCAATCATCTGCACGGATGATAAAATAACTTCCACTTACTTTGTCTACAGTGGTTGTCCTGTAGGTGGACTCACTACCTCGATGCTTATGTGAACCGGACATCACTGCGATTTTATTTGGAATTGCACGAAATAAGTAGATATCCACTCGTACAGAGATAGTTACTGCCGCTGGCACTTTGGTATCATCTCAAGAATTGTTAACCACCGCTCTTCGTGCCCCTCACAAAATTATTTTTCACACCGACCAATCATTACCGTTAAATAATTTGCAGCTGCTGCTCAAAGCTTTGCACGATTGGTCGGCTCTTACAGCATCAAGTGGTCCGGCTTCAGGGCTTGTCTTTGGTGTACCATGCCCTAGAAATGAAAGTTCTCATAGCAGCACTGCACGGCACTGCACGGCACTGCAGTTGTAATGTCCTCAGGCCTGTCCCCATTGATCACATTTAAAACACGTACAACTGAACAAGTGTTAGAATGCGTTATGAAACGTAACTCATTCTTACTGTAAAACAAGTACTGCTGCTGGAAATAATTTAAAATCGATTTAACGTCTAAATGCCCAAGCGCCACCGTATGGGAAAATAAACCAACAGCGGTTGTCATTGGACATACTTGCCCCCTGCCATAGGCATGAGGAATGTCCACCACTGGCTCAGGGCTGTAAACAGGGGACGAGGCCGCCTCGTTGCTCAAAAAGCCCCCCCCGCCCCGTCCCGCGCGCGTGGTGGTGGTGTTGCCGCAGCTGCTGCTGCCCCACGTGGGCTGGCTGCTCTACGTGGACACGGACGTGCTCTTCCTGGCGCCTGTCGACGAGCTGTGGGCGCTGCGGCGCCGCTTCGGGGCCTGGCGCCTCGCGGGCCTCGCGCCCGAGCACGAGCTGCTGCAGATCGGCTGGTACAACCGCTTCGGCCGCCACCCCTACCTGGGCCGCACGGGGGTCAACTCCGGGGTTATGCTCATGGATCTGGCAGGCCTGCGCACCGCGCAGTTTAAGGTGGGAGCCGGGATCGCTCGGTCCGGCGCCGGCCTTTCCGAATCCTTTCCAAGTAAGGTCGAGTGGGTTAATGCGTGAACTCTGTCCGTCGGTCTCCAATAGGTTCTGGGGTGGCACGGTAACTCTCGTAAAGGCGAGGCGGCGATTTAAGCTTGGGAACAACGTTGCGTCGCTGCGAGGGACCGAACCGTGTTTTGCGATCCCTCAGAATGACATGAGCGCCGTGCGGCTGGCCTGGGGCGAGATGCTGCTGCCGCTCTACAACAAGTACCGGCTGAACATCACGTGGGGTGACCAGGACCTGCTCAACATCATCTTCCACTACAACCCCGGTGAGGCCCCCGTCGAATCAGTAACGGGTGGGAGCGTGTCGCCAGACAGAGCCGCTGCGCATCGAGGGTGTCTGTCCGGTGGGGCCCGGGAGGAAACGTGGCCTCCACCCACGCGCAACCACCGTCGGACCTGTGCTTTGGCGAGTACAGCGGCGCTGCACTCGCTTTGGCATTGAAAAGAAAACCGCAGAGCGTTTTCTGAAGAGCCGCCGACAGAAGGTCGGCATACGAGGCAGCGGGCGGTGTGGTCGTTTGTAGCGTTGGCGCTCGCGGTTGCTGGGCGTGCGCCAACAGGCTCGGATGGCAGTACCGCGGGTGGTGAGCGACTGCGCCGTGTTTGTAAACATCGGAAAATCAGGTCGGTGGTGCATTTGCTCAATCCTGGCTGCTTAATCGGCAAGTTTATTTATTGATACAACTGTAGTTTATTTTTGGCCCCTCGTTTACGTTTAATTTGACCGGGTGGCGCTGTTGGAGTCGTCAACTCACAGCTGCGATGTCACCGCTGTTTGGATGATGGACCGCCAGGCGAAACGCCGGGGCCGTGTTGTCAGCAGAGGGCAGCGCAGCACGGTGAAGTATGGTCAATTAACTTCCATGACCCACGTGGTATAGGGAAGGCTTCACCCAGCAGTCGGTTGACAAAAGGATATTCATTATTAAGGGTATTATTGTTCTTATTATGCTGGTTTATCAGGAAAGCCTCTCCGAGTCAGAGGACCTTTTTCAGGAGGGTCCTGCCATGCTTTCGCAGTAGGGGGCGATGTTGCTGTTGTGTGTGATCACAACTGAGTCATTCTCAGGCACATTTTTCAGCACTGGGATGTTTTGCCCAATACCAGGGAGTCCAGAGGAAACCCATGCAGACATGGAGATAGCTTACAATCGCCACGTAGAAAGGCGGCTCAGTCAGGAACGCTGCCTGGGCCCTTCTACCCTAACCATAAACTGTATAATTGTGTCACGGAATACCTTCGCACTGCTGCGGTTTCCTCTTTAACGACGAGACGGGCATCACGACGGGCCCCCGCCTGGTTAGATAGTGGCCCGGCGCAAGGGCCGCACGGGTTGACGCGCGTCTCCCCGCGCCGCTCGCGGCCCCACAGAGATGGTGCACGTCTTCGATTGCCGCTGGAACTTCCGTCCCGACCACTGCATGTACGGCAGCAACTGCGGTGGCGCCGAGCGCGACGGCGTGGCCGTGCTGCACGGCAACCGCGGCGTGTACCACGACGGCAAGCAGCCGGCCTTCCGCGCCATCTACCAGGCGCTGCTGCACGTGCGTACCTTCTTGGCCATCACACCAGTTCACCCGCGCCACGTGCACGCTGGCAACAGGGCGCAGGGATACATTCTTTGAGGGGCATGCTCAAGCTGGGGTCCACATCGGAGCGAGCAGTTGCACAACTCTGTTGCATGCAGGTTGGTGCAGGCTCTTAAAAGGGGCCTCACCTCCCCCATTAAATGTTTCCTCCTCTTAGCCGGGTGTCAGCGCTCCTCCGGCCAGTGGCTCATGGTGCACCTGAGAGAGCTTCTTGGGGGCCTCCCTAAAGGTGAAATAGTTTTAGTGGGTGATCTAAATTGGAATTGGCTAAACCCGCCGGCCGTGGCCACAAATTTTGCAGATGAATTTAACCTGTTTCAATTAATAAATGTCCCCACAAGACCCAACCTAAAAAATCCGGGACAGTCATCTCTGCTTGACGTCCTATTGACAAATGCCCCTCACAATTTCGCACTGACTGGTGTTCTAGGTAATAACCTTAGTGATCACTCCTTCATTTTTGGGGTGAGATCATCAGCCAGACCCAAAGCCCCCCCTAAATTGGTTGAGAAGCACTCCATTAAACACTTCAGCACTCAGGCATTTACTAATGATGTGCTTCACTCGGATATTGACAAGGTCTGTGATATTCCAAACCTGACTACGGCTTGGGAGACCTTCAGGTACACGTTTCTCCAAATTCTTAACAAACATGCTCCGTTGGTTAAATTTAAAACTAAAGGCAACCGTCCACCATGGTTTGATCCTGTGATTACAAAGCTCATGAAAACTAGGGACAAGGCTTGGGCATGTGCTCAGAAAAGTAATTTGGTCAATGACTGGCTAGAATACAGGATTTTAAGGAATAGATGCGTCAAAAAATACGGCATGCAAAAAATAACTACTTCTCTTCCACTCTCCCTGAATCTCATGGAAATGCCAGGATTTTCTGGAAAACAATCAAATGTATCGAAAAGGCATCCAAAACAGATCATCTGCCCGTTCAGCTTAACCGAAATGGGGAATATTTTTCAGATCCCCAAAAAATAGTTGACAATTTTAACCTTCATTTTTCTGAAGCTAGTACCCTATTTGATAATGTATTGGGAGTCACCCATGCTCATGCAAATTCCTACACTC
>NW_026892060.1:0-9090 GCF_015708825.2 Lethenteron reissneri
TGCGCGTGCGTGCACGTGCGTGCACGGTGTGCACGTGTGTGCACGTGCGTGAACGTGCGTGCACGTGCGTGCGCACGTGCGTGCACGTGATTGCACACGCGTGCACGTGTGTGCACGTCTGTGCACTGCGTGCTGCGTGCACGTGTGTGCGTGCGCGTGCGTGCGCGTGCTGCGCGTGCGTGCGCGTGAGTGCGCGTGCGTGTACGTGTGTGCACGTGTGTGGTGCACGTGCGTGCACGTGCGTGCACGTGCGTGCACGTGTGTGCACGTGTGTGCACACACGTGCACGTGTGTGCACACACGTGTGTGCACGTGTGTGCTCGTGGGCGCACGTGTGCACGTGCGTGCACGTGCGTGCGCGTGATTGCGCGTGCGCGTGCGTGCGCGTGCGTGCGCGTGCGTGCGCGTGCGTGCACGTGCGTGCACGTGCGTGCACGTGTGCACGTGTGTGCACGTGTTTGCACACGCTGCAGGTGTGTGCACGTGCGTGCACGTGCGTGCACGGCGTGCGCACGTGCGTGCACGTGTTTGCACACGCGTGCACGTCTGTGCACGTGCGTGCACGCGTGCGCACCGTGCGCGTGCGTGCGCTGCGTGCACGCACACGCACACGCGCACGCGCATCACGCGCACGCCGTGCACGCACGTGCACGCACGTGCACACACGTGCGCCCGTGCCACACGTGCACACACGTGTGTGCACCACTGCACGTGTGTGACACACGTGCACACACGTGCACGCACGTGCACGCACGTGCACGCACACACGTGCACACACGTACACGCACGCGCACGCACGCGCACGCACGCGCACGCACGCGCACGCACACACGTGCACGCGCACGCACGCACGTGCACAGACGTGCACACACGTGCACACACGTGCACGCACGCGCACGCACGTGCACGCACGCGCACGCACACGCACACACCCGCGCACAGACGTGCACACGCGTGCACGTGTGTGCACGCGTGTGCACCACGTGCGCACGCACGTGCACACACTGTGCACCACGTGCCGCACGTGCACACCGTGCACGCACGCACGGCACACGCGTTCACACGCGTGCACACACGTGCACAGCGTGCACGCACGTGCACGCACGTGCATGCACGCGCACGCACGCGCACTTCACGCGCACGCACGCGCACGTGCAATCACGCGCGCGCACGCGCATGCACGCGCACGCACGCGCGCGCACGCGCGCGCACGCGCACGCACGCGCACGCACGCGCACGCACACACGTGCACGCGCACGCACGCACGCGCACGCACACGCACGCGCACAGACGTGCACACACGTGCACGCGTGTGCAATCACGTGCACGCACACGCGCACGCACGCGCTACGCACGCACGTGCACGCGCACGCACACACGTGCACACGCGTTCACACGCGTGCACACACGTGCACACACGTGCACGCACGTGCACGCACGCACGCGCACGCACGCGCACGCACGCACGTGCACGCGCACGCACACACGTGCACACGCGTGCACGCACGTGCACGCACGTGCACGCACGCGCACGCACGCGCGCGCACGCACGCGCACGCACGCGCACGTGCAAACACGCGCACGCGCGCGCACGCGCACGCACGCGCACGCACGCGCGCGCACGCGCACGTGCAAACACGCGCACGACGCGCGCACGCGCACGCACGCGCACGCACGCGCACGCACGCGCACGCACGCGCACGCACGCGCACGCACACACGTGCACGCGCACGCACGCACGTGCACGCACGTGCACACGCGTGCACCCACGTGTACATGCGTGCACGCACGTGCACACGTGTGCACGCACGTGCACGCACGCGCACGCACGCGCACGCACGCGCACGCGCGCGCACGCACGCGCACGCACACACGTGCACGCACGTGCACGCGCGCGCACGCGTGTGCGCACGTGCACGCACGCGCACGCACGCACACGCACGCGCACGCACGCGCACGCGTGTGCACGCACGTGCACGCACGCGCACGCACGCACACGCACGCACGCGCACGCACACACGTGCACACGCGTGCACGCACGTGCATGCGCGTGCACACACGTGCACGCGCGCGCACGCACGCGCACGCGCGCGCACGCGCGCGCACGCACGCGCACGCACGCGCACGCACACACGTGCACGCGCACGCACGCACGTGCACACACGTGCACACACGTGCACGCACGTGCACGCACGTGCACGCACGTGCACGTGTGTGCGCGTGCGTGCGCGCACGTGCACGCACGCGCGCGCACGCACGCGCACGCACGCGCACGCGCGCGCGCGCGCACGCACGCGCACGCACACACGTGCACCCACGTGCACACGCGTGCACGCGTGTGCACGCACGTGCACGCACGCGCACGCACGCACACGCACGCGCACGCACGCGCACGCACACACGTGCACGCGCACGCACACACGTGCACGCGCACGCACGCACGTGCACACACGTGCACACACGTGCGTGCGCGTGCGTGCACACGCGTGCACGTGCGTGCACGTGGGTGCACGTCTGTGCACGCACGCGCACGCACGCGCACGCACGCGCACGCACGCGCGTGCACGCGCACGCACACACGTGCACGCACGTGCACGCACGTGCACACGCGTGCACCCACGTGCACGCACGTGCACGCGTGTGCACGCACGCGCACGCACGCGCACGCACGCGCACGCACACACGTGCACGCGCACGCACACACGTGCACGCGCACGCACACACGTGCACGCACGTGCACGCACGTGCACACACGTGCACCCACGTGCACACGCGTGCACACACGTGCACGCGTGTGCACGCACGTGCACGCACGCGCACGCACGCCCACGCACGTGCACGCACGTGCACGCACGTGCACGCACGCGCACGCACGCGCACGCACACGCACACACGTGCACGCACGCGCACGCACGCGCACGCACGTGCGAACGCACGTGCACGCACGTGCACAGACGTGCACGCGTGTGCAAACACGTGCACGCACGTTCGCACGCACGTGCACGCACGTGCACACACGTGCACGCGTGTGCACGTGCACACACGTGCACACACGTGCACGCACGTGCACACACGTGCACGCACGCGCACGCACGCGCACGCACGCGCACGCACGCGCACGCGCAATCACGCGCACGCACGTGCACGCACGTGCACATACGTGCGCCCACGTGCACACACGTGCACACACGTGTGTGCACACACGTGCAAGTGTGTGCACACACGTGCACACACGTGCACGCACGTGCACGCACGTGCACGCACGTGCACGCACACACGTGCACACACGTACACGCACGCGCACGCACGCGCACGCACGCGCACGCACACACGTGCACGCGCACGCACGCACGTGCACAGACGTGCACACACGTGCACGCGTGTGCAAACACGTGCACGCACGTGCACGCACGTGCACGCACGTGCACACACGTGCACACACGTGCACGCACGCACACGCACGCGCACGCACGCGCACGCACGCGCACGCACGCACGTGCACGCGCACGCACACACGTGCACACGCGTTCACACGCGTGCACACACGTGCACACGCGTGCACGCGCGTGCACGCACGCGCACGCACGCGCACGCACACACGTGCACACGCACGCACGTGCACACACGTGCACACACGTGCCCGCATGTGCACGCACGTGCACGCACGTGCACGCACGTGCACGTCTGTGCACACACGTGCACAGACGTGCACACACGCGCACGCACGCGCACGCGCACACGTGCACAGACGTGCACACACGCGCACGCACGCGCACACGCACGCACGCACGCGCACGAACGTGCACGCACGCGCACGCACGCACACGCACGTGCGTGCACGCGTGTGCACGCGTGTGCACACGCGTGCACACGCGTGCACACGCGTGCACACACGTGCACACACGCGCACGCACGCGCACGCACGCGCACGCACACACGTGCACGTCTGTGCACGCACGCGCACGCACGCGCACGCGCACGCACGCGCGTGCACGCGCACGTGCACGCACGCGCACGCACGCGCACGCGCACGCACGCGCGTGCACGCGCACGCACACACGTGCACACACGTGAACAGGCGTGCACATACGTGCACCCACGTGTGCACACGCGTGGACGTGCACGCGCGCGCACGCACGCACGCGCACGCACGCACGTGCACGCACGTGCACGCACGTGCACACGCGTGCACCCACGTGCACGCACGTGCACGCGTGTGCACGCACGCGCATGCACGCGCACGCACGCGCACGCACGCACGCGCACGCACACACGCGCAAGCACACGCACACGCACGCGCACAGACGTGCACACGCGTGCACGTGTGTGCACGCGTGTGCACGCACGTGCGCACGCACGTGCACACACGTGCACGCACGTGCACACACGTGCACGCACGCACACGCACGCGCACGCACGCGCACGCACGCGCACGCACGCACGTGCACGCGCACGGCACACACGTGCACAACGCGTCACACGCGTGCACACACGTGCACACGCGTGCACGCACGTGCACGCACGTGCATGCACGCGCACGTGCAATCACGCGCACGCGCGCGCACGCGCACGCACGCGCACGCACGCGTGCGCGCGCGCACGCGCACGCACGCGCACGCACGCGCACGCACACACGTGCACGCGCACGCACGCACGCGCACGCCACACGCGCACAGACGTGCACACACGTGCACGCGTGTGCAATCACGTGCACGCACACGCGCACGCACGCGCACGCACGCACGTGCACGCGCACGCACACACGTGCACACGCGTTCACACGCGTGCACACACGTGCACACACGTGCACGCACGTGCACGCACGTGCGTGTGCGTGCGTGCGCGTGCGCGCGCGTGCACACGCACGCAAACACGTGCACACACGTGCACACGCGTGCACACGCGTGCACACGCGTGCACACACGTGCACACACGCGCACGCACGCGCACGCACGCGCACGCACACACGTGCACGTCTGTGCACGCACGCGCACGCACGCGCACGCACGCGCGTGCACGCGCACGCACACACGTGCCACACACGTGAACACGCGTGCACATACGTGCACCCACGTGTGAACACGCGTGGACGTGCACGCGCGCGCACGCACGCACGCGCACGCACGCACGCGCACGCACGTGCACGCACGTGCACACGCGTGCACCCACGTGCACGCACGTGCACGCGTGTGCACGCACGCGCACGCACGCGCACGCACGCGCACGCACGCACGCACACACGTGCACGTGCACGCACACACGTGCACGCGCACGCACACACGTGCACGCACGTGCACGCACGTGCACACACGTGCACCCACGTGCACACGCGTGCACACACGTGCACGCGTGTGCACGCACGTGCACGCACGCGCACGCACGCCCACGCACGTGCACGCACGTGCACGCACGTGCACGCACGCGCACGCACGCGCACGCACGCGCACGCACACGCACACACGTGCACGCACGCGCACACACGTGCACGCACGCGCAAGCACGCGCACGCACGTGCGCACGCACGTGCACGCACGTGCACAGACGTGCACGCGTGTGCAAACATGTGCACGCACGTTCGCACGCACGTGCACGCACGTGCACGCACGTGCACACACGTGCACGCGTGTGCAAACACGTGCACACACGTGCACACACGTGCACGCACGTGCACACACGTGCACGCACGCGCACAGCACGCGCACGCACGCGCACGCACACACGTGCACCACACGTGAACACGCGTGCACATACGTGCACCCACGTGTGCACACGCGTGGACGTGCACGACGCGCGCACGCACGCACCGCGCACGCACACACGTGCACACGCGTGCACGCACGTGCACGCACGTGCACGCACGCGCACGCACGTGCACGCGCACGCACACACGTGCACGCGCACGCACACACGTGCACGCACGTGCACGCACGTGCACACACGTGCACCCACGTGCACACGCGTGCACACACGTGCACGCTGTGTGCACGCAACGTGCACGCACGAACGCCCCACGCACGTGCACGCACGTGCACGCACGTGCACGCACGTGCACGCACGCGCACGCCGCGCACGCACACGCACACACGTGCACGCACGCGCACGCACGCGCACGCACGTGCGCCACGCACGTGCACGCACGTGCACAGACGTGCACGCGTGTGCAAACACGTGCACGCACGTTCGCACGCACGTGCACGCACGTGCACGCACGTGCACACACGTGCACGCGTTCACACGCGTGCACACACGTGCACACACGTGCACGCACGTGCACGCACGTGCACGCACGCGCACGCACGCGCACGCACGCGCACGCACGCACGCGCACGTGCAATCACGCGCACGCGCGCGCACGCGCACGCACGCGCACGCACGCGCGCACGCGCGCGCACGGCACGCACGCGCACGCACGCGCACGACCACACGTGCACGCGCACGCCACTCACGCGCACGCACACGCACGCGCACAGACGTTCACACGTGCACGCGTGTGCAATCACGTGCACGCACGTGCGCACGCACGTGCACGCACGTGCACGCACGGCACACACTGCACACACGTGCACGCACGTGCACGCACGCACGCGCACGCACGCGCACGTTGCCCATCACGCGGCCCGCGCGCGCACGCGCACGCACCCGGCACGCACGCGCGCGCACGCGCACGCACGCCGCACGCACCGCGCCCCGCACACACGTGCAACGCGCAACGCACGCACGTGCACGCACGTGCACACAGCGTGCACCCCACGTGTACATGCGTGCACCGGACACGTGCACGTGTGTGCACGCACGTGGCACCGCACGCGCACCGCACGCCACGCGCCACGCACCACAGTGACACGCGCCCGCAACCCCACGTGCACGCACCGTGCACGCACGTGCACCGCACGTGCACCCACGTGCACACGCGTGCACGCGTGTGCACAGCCACGTGCACGCACCGCGCACGCACGCAACGCACGCGCACGCACGCGCCAGCACACACGTGCACGCGCACGCACACACGTGCACACACGTGCACACGCGTGCCACACACGTGCACGTGCGTGCACGTGCACGCACGTGCACGTGTGTGCACGCGTGTGCCGCACGCGCACGCTACGCGCACGCACGCGCACGCACGCGCCACGCACACACGTGCACGCGCACGCACGCACGTGCACACATCGTGCACACACGTGCAGCATGTGCACGCACGTGCACGCACGTGCACGCACGTGCACGTGTGTGCACACACGTGCACAGGCGTGCACCACGCACGCACGCGCACGCACGCACACGCACGTGCGTGCACGCGCGTGCACGCGTGTGCACACACGTGCACCCACGTGCACACGCACGCAAACACGTGCACACACGTGCACACGCGTGCACACGCGTGCACAACGTGGACACACGCGCACGCCGCGCACGCACGGCCCGCACGCGCAGCACGCGCACGCTACGCACGCACACACGTGCACGCGCACGCACGCACTGCACAGACTGCACACACGTGCACGCGTGTGCAAACACGTGCATGCACGTGCGGACGCACGTGCACGCACGTGCACGCACGTGCACGCACGTGCACGCACGTGCACGCACACACGGGCACGCACGCGCACGCACGCGCACGCACGCGGCAAGCGCACATGCGCACGGCACGCGCCCGCACACACGGTGCACGCGCACGCACAGAGTCCACAGACGTGCACACACGTGCACGCGTGTGGCAAACACGTGCATGCACGTGACGGACGCACGTGCACGCACGTGCACGCACGAATGCACAACACGTGCACACACGTGCACGCACGCACACGCACGCGCACGCACAGCGCACAGCACTGCGCAACGCACACAACGTGCAGCTCCACGGCACAGCACGGTGCACACAGCTGGCACGCACGTGCACGTGTGTTGCACACACGTGCACAGACGTGCACACGCACAGCACGCGCTCACGGCACGCATCACGCACTGTGCGTGCACGCGCGCTGCACGCGTGTGCACACTACCGTGCACCCACGTGCACACGCACGCAAACACGTGCACACACGTGCACCACGCGTGCACACGCGTGCACACCGCGTGCACACACGCCACGCACAGCGGCACGCACGCGCACGCACGCGCACGCACACACGTGCACGTACTGTGCACGCACGCGCACCGCACAGCGCACGCATCGCGACAGCACGCGCGTGCACGCGCACGCACACACGTGCACACACGTGAACACTCGTGCACCATACGTGCACCCACGTGTGCACACGCGTGGACGTGCACGCGCGCGCACTGCACGCACAGCGCACGCACGCACGTGCACGCACGTGCACACGCGTGCACCCACGTGCACGCACGTGCACGCGTGTGCACGCACGGTCGCACGCACGCGCCACGCACGCGCACGCACGCACGCCACAGCACACACGTGCACGCACACGCACACACGTGCACGCGCACGCACACACGTGCACGCACGTGCACGCACGTGCACACACGTGCACCCACGTGCACACGCGTGCAACACACGTGCACGCGTGTGCACGCACGTGCACGCACGCGCACGCACGCCCACGTCACGTGCACGCACGTGCACGCACGTGCATCCGCACGCGCCGCTACGCGCACGCACACGCACACACGTGCACGCACATGCGCTACGCATCCCTGCACGCACGTGCGCACGCACGTGCACCACGTGCACAGACGTGCACGCGTGTGCAAACACGTGCACGCACGTGCACCCACGTGCACACGCGTGCACACACGTGCACGCTGTGCACGCACGTGCACGCACGCGCACGCACGCCCACGCACGTGCACGCACGTGCACAGACGTGCACGCGTGTGCAAACACGTGCACACACGTGCACACACGTGCACCACGTGCACACACGCGCACGCACGCGCACGCACGCGCACGCACGCGCACGCTGCGTGCGCAATCACGCGCACGCACGTGCACGCACGTGCACGCACGTGCACACACGTGCCCCACGTGCACACACGTGCACCACGTGTGCGCACACACGTGCACGTGTGTGCACACACGTGCACACACTGCACGCACGTGCACGCACGTGCACGCACGTGCACGCA